>NC_068989.1:38264443-38268671 GCF_001194135.2 Octopus bimaculoides | reverse complement strand
ATATATATATATATATATATATATATATATATATATACACATATATATATGACGGGCTTCTTTCCGTTTCCGTCTACCAAATCCACTCACAAGGCTTTGGTCGGCCCGAGGCTATAGTAGAAGACACTTGCCCAAGATGCCACGCAGTGGGACTGAACCCAGAACTATGTGGTTGGTAAGCAAGCTACTTACCACACAGCCACTCCTGCGCCTATATATACCAAAGTATCAAAACTACATATAATTTTATTAAATGTAGAAATGTAATTGATACAATTAATAAAAAAAACTTCATATAAGCAAACAATGTATGTGAGTAATTATACGCACACGAATATATGATGATGATATCTTTATATCTTTTAGTTAAATAAGATTTAGGTTAAAAACCTTGTAAAATGCTATGCAAAGCTTGTCCACAGTTATTGGCTACCTAATATCATATAGTGGAAATGCTCCTGCTACTGGATAGAAATCAGGAATTCCATAGTATCCATAGAATTTATATAAATAGATACATGATAGAAAATTGAATATACAATGATATTTATTTAAAAACCACTACAACTGTTTTGATGCATTTTTATACTTGTAGTACATTGATGAGATATGTAATCATTATCGTCCAGCTAAGGTGCAAAATGTGCCTCCTCAGGTGATTGTTTAAATAAGTCCATTAGATCATTTAACTCAATGTGAGAATACATACCCAAAGTGATGTATCATTTCCAGTAGTTTACAGACGAAACTAAACTGGTAGATATAGGGACAGACAAAATACGATTATAACCAAAATAAAAAATACAGATATAAAGAAATAGACAAAAAAATACTCAGGTTGACTATAAATTACAATTTAGTCTTAATGGTCAGGTTATAAAGAAGTCTTAAACATAATAAAGAATAAAATGAAGAATTAACTTAAGCATTTAGAGATATAAAGTGATAAAGTGATGATGACTGACCATTTCAGTACTTGTCAACTGCTTGTATTCTTTCTTTTTTTTGGTGGGGGGATCTAAGTTACCCTCTGTCTTTTGCAACAAAACAACTGACTTCATTCTACCCTCAAATCAGCCTAAAGTTATTTATGACTGTCTAATTTTTATATGCTGTTTTGAAACAGAAAAAAAAATGAGCAAGTAGATATCTTTAACCCTCCCCACCACCATATATATATATATATATATATAAATTGTAAATGCAAAAATAAAAACAAAAACACAAAGGATTCTGCGATATATATATATATGTATATCCTTCCATATACTCACTTATGCATATATATATATATATATATATATATATATATATATATATATATATATATATATATATATATATATACACACACATGTATGCTTTTTACTAATATTCTTTCTGTTTTCACAGTTTATATCAATAACAATATATGTTGAGTTGAAAGTCTAACCCACATACAATGTAATATGTATATTTCTATATATCCACACATGTATATACACATACATGCACACATATAAAAAAAAACAATACACACGTGTATCCATCTTTATATGCTCGTTTATATACTTCTTACATTCTTACTTATTATAAGCCAGGAAAGAAATAGTATAATAAAGCAAAATGAAATATATATACATATATCTATTTATATATGCACACATATACACTCTTTGCACACGTACTATTTCTAAAGATATAAAGAAAGTAAACGAAAATAAAGATACATGCAGATATCTATTTGTATACACACATATCTACACTTCTTATATACACTTTCTAACTGTTTATAAAAACAGAAATAGACAATACAATATGATAAAGTTAAATAAAATGAAAGAGAATATAATATACAGACATAAGTAAAATAGAATATACCTACATATATTCATTTATATATGGACACATATACACTTCTAACAAACATTCTTAGCCTTGGTCCAACCCACATACAAGGTAATATATATAGTTAGGGACTGGGAAGCGATTTGCTGTACTTGAGAAGACACATCAAGCTAAGTAAAATCACTTATCATACATACTGGCTTGTACTTTAACGTGCTGGTACCACAAAAAATGCACATTGATGCCAGTGCTGCATAAACACACCCATACTGGTGGCATGTAATAGGCACCCAGCACACTCTGTAAAGTGACTGGAGTTAGAAAGGGTATCCAACCATAAAAACCATGCCACAACAGACAATTGGAGTCTGGACAGCTCTCCACATTATATATATACTTACATTAAGTATATATGTGTGTGTGTGTAAACGTTGTCGTCGTTTAACGTCTGCTTTCCATGCTAGCATGGGTTGGACGATTTAACTAAGGATTGGTGAAACCAGATGGCTACACCAGGCTCCAATCTGATTTGGCAGAGTTTCTACAGCTGGATGCCCTTCCTAACGCCAACCACTCAGAATATATGAAATTTACATCGGCAATTTGATCACAGACACTGGCCTGAAATGTATCCAGGACCTCGAAGTTGTGATGTTGGATCTAGAAGTGTGGAGAGTGGACCTTGTTGCTACAGTCCGGGCTCGTTGGAACCCAACCATAAAAATAAAGTGTTCTTAGGAGGATTTTTGAGCAATTCTTTCAGCGAAGATGGTGGAAAGGAGCAGCTCCTCAGTTCCTGCAGCAAAATGCACCATAAAGGCTTCGATTATATTGAGGTCCATAATCGGAAGTAGGGATGGAGCAACTCAAGTGGTCTTCTTCACTTTTGTGCTCTTCATACCAATTTTAAATAACATTAGCCGTGAGAATCGGCACATTATTTTTCTAGGAGATTGTGTTACCATCATGGAATAATGTTATATATTTATATATATATATATATATATATATATATATATATTATTTAAAAAAGTTCCAACTCTGTCTGTTTTTTATGTTTTATTTATATTCTTATAAAATTAATGTGGGATATAGAATATGGAATATATAATATAAATAGTAAAATGAAATGAAGTATTGAATATCTTATTGAATATATGAAATATTGAGTATTAAATATAGAGTATTAAATATATAAGGGCTAGTATAATTTCATGCCTCATGGCATTCATCAAGGTCCCATCTGACAGATATATATATATATATATATATATATATATATATATATATATATATACACACACACACACACACATACGCAGTCAAGGTTACATTTGCTGCTGCTTCCCTCACCCGTTTGATTCCTTATCTCTCCAGCACTCACCTTTTTTTTTCTCAATGCACTATGCCATATAACAAGGGATTGTTCTGAACTAACTTAAACTAAATCCCTCCTGACATCCTTTAGTTTTGTGAAGGATATGAAAACCTCTCTAATGATGGTGTCACAACAAAATGCAATAAATAGACACCAGATGGTTAATCATAGGGCGGGTATCCAGCTGTAGAAACTAAACTAAAAATGAAGTGTACAAGTGACATGTGGCCCAACAGCCCAACTAAGTGGTTAAACAGACGAAATATAAATTGACTTGGATTGTGACGATCTGCACAATTAACACCAAGGTGGAAAGTAGATGGAAAATGATGCTCACACGCATGCAGGTACACATCATCATTTTTATATCTGCCTTTCCCTTTGGGTATGGTTTGGAAGAAACTATATGATCAGATGCCCTTCTTGTTGCTAAATTTTGCTTAGCCACTAGTCATGACTGATTATGCAGACCTATGAGTAAAGATACTCCAGTTGCAAATGTACTATATTTTTTGATGCTATGCCTAGGACTACATTATCTAATGTGTACTTTCCTTATTTAAGATGGCTGCCATTTCTTATTGTAACAACACTAACAGGATGAAACGAAAATCCACAAAGTGATTCAAATCCAGAATATGAATAATCATAAATATGAATCATTAAAACTGAAAGCAAAATTAATTTTATTTACTTGTAGAAGAGATAAATAGTTAATGAGAAAGAAAGGTAGAAACAGAATCAATAACTAGATTTCTCTTATCTTGGTTTAAGCCCTATTTTATTGATATATATATATATATATATATACATACACATACGTATATGTACGTATGTCTCTTCTGTATTTAATTATTTAAATTCTTCCTCTGAAGAAGGAGCTTGTTTCTAACAAAGATATAAAGCTGCATCTTTGGAATATAGATAACAAAAACAATATCACATTTTAAACCTGAGAAAAGTCTCACATAGGTTTAATCATCTGCTCTGTGTGTGTGTGTGCGTGCGTGCGTGCGTGCGTGC
>NC_068989.1:38260065-38264405 GCF_001194135.2 Octopus bimaculoides | reverse complement strand
GTGTGTGTGTGTGTGTGTGTGTGTGTGTGTGTGTGTGTGCGCGCGGGCGTGCGCATGCGTGCGTGCCTGCGTGTGTGTGTGTGTGTGTGTGTGTGCGTGGATGAATAAACTAAAATGATATATTAACAGTAACTGAATTTTTTAAACAACTAATGAGTTTTAATCTGCTAAAGGTGGAATTTTACATTAAGCACCTTATAACAGCTATTCTAAAATTCTAATATCTGAACAAGCCATAACATTCACAAAATATTAATACTAAAATACGACTGCTAAATGTTGGAGACAATGACTAAACATTAATACTGTTGAGAAAAATACAACAATGATGAAAGAACAATAGTTTATGAAATTGTTTGACAAGGTCAGAGTAAAAGTTACTGAATAGTGGCATAGGTGTCAAACACAAGTATGATTTTGTAGCATTGATAATTGTTTTCAGCGCTTATGTCGTCACAAGCAGGGACAGATGTCCTCTCATACTTGTACCAATAGAATATCCAGGATGTGATAGCAGGAGCATCAGCACTTGGGCTGGTATTCATTTTAAAGAGAAAAGATAGGAGGAGCCATGTGAAATAAAATGCATTGTTCAAGAAGCCATTATGCTGTTCAATCCAGTAGTATTTTAGAAGGTGCATAAACTTGTTAGGATGTTGTGCTACTGGGATTGTTATCTGAGACTTGAAGGTGCATGACACTAGTTTAGTCAGATTTTTATTCGCTTATTTTTTTAATGTCCTAGAAGAAGAAGGGCAGTGTCTATGATTACTGAGACTAGTGGGAGGAAAGGTAAAAATTATGATCAGAGTAGAGACCTAGCCTAACGTTTTGTAACAGTGAAATGCTAAGGACACCTAAAAGACAGGTGATGATGTAGAAACTGGTTCACAGTGAGTCATGGTTAAGGACACCAAAAGGGCAGGTGTTGGTGTTGTATTAGGCAATGAATTAAGTCTTCCTCAGGTGAAGAGGAGTAGTCGACAGACTTCTATGCAATTTCCATCAGTCAAATTTCATTCACAACTCACTACTTTTTTAGAAGACTTTTGTTCAAGATTCAACACAGTGGGATCAAACCCCAAACCATATACTTGTGAAGCAAACAAAAATAATATCTAGAAACGAAAATATTAAATTAACAAAATCAAAAACATCAGTCATCTTCTAAAGTGCTGACAAGTAACTTGTTAACCAACAATACACAAAATCTTGATATGTATAATTTCTTGGATGAGAGTATCATGTCAGAAGAGCTGAAAGAGTGTTGCTGATAAAACATGGAATTAAAAAGAATTTTTGTTAAAACTGAGCAGTTATTGAAAACAACTAATTGAGAAACAAAGATCTAAGCATGGCATGGATTGAGAAACCACTATCTGAATAGTCTCACTTCTAAGTAGTGGAGACATTGTACATCAACAAAACAACCCTGGTACTGCAACAGTATATCAACAATGTCATGGTAAAATGGAAAATATCATTAACAATTCATGATGACAGAAGATAAAGTGGCCCTATCCTTGTAAGAAAAAGAAATTAGTCTTCATTACATTGTTGTCTAGCACTGAATAAACATATTTACTACATCAAACCATCAATGGTTACAAATGCTGCAGACAAACTATAAATCATGTTCTTGTGATTTCAAAAATAAAAGAGAAACTACAATTAATGGGGAATGAATTCAGCAGCAATTTCAAAATGAATATCAGATTTAGATTCAACATACAACAAATGTGTCTCAAAGCTACCATAAAAAAAGACAAATTAATTAAACTCAAAATACTACAAAAGATATCCTCTCTCTTTGCATGCACACATATATATATATATATATATATATATATATATATATATATATCAACAGTATGATACACATTAGAAGCTTAATACCTCAACAAAATAGATTTAGATAAAGACAAAACGACCAGGGAATGTAACAAAAGAAATAAAAAAATGATAAATTTAAACCAAAACTCAAAAATACATAAATAAATAAAACTAATGAACAAGAAGGAAAGAAAATCCTGCTTAGGGTCAGTATATTCTGCAAGATTTGACAGATAAGAAGTGATCCATTATGGAAGCCAATGATGGCTTAAAAGCTCTGGACTAAAACACAGAAATGGAAGATTTTGATTTTATCTACCAAAACATGAATGGCAAACAACATAGAGCTACCAAAATAAAATACTTGAACAAAAGACTTACGTCAACTTTCCAGTCTTCATGAAGATAATTTACTCAGCAAATTGACTGAGCAAGTAGATATATTCTTTGGGCAATAGTTACAATTGAAAATAAATAGTACAAGCAAGCTCCAATGCTAGTATGAGGCAATGACATGGCTCTGACACTCTGGGATTCACATTTTCATCTAGACTGATTGGGAAACCAGAGTGAATCACTCAAATATTGTAATGAAAGAAGACAAAAATGTACTCAGCCTTCTGATATTCAACCATTACATTACTGCAACAGAGATATAAAAAATAAATCCATCAAAGTTCAAACACTTCAAACTAGAAATGAGCAATGGTGTCAGCTGAATCACAGAGTTTATTTGAGGCTACACAACATTCATGAGGTCCACCTGAATGTTTTTTCTTATTTTTCCTATTTACAAGGTATTTCTTTTCAGGATGGCACTCCTATCATTTTTTCTATAGTTGCCACTCTTTCAATTTTCCAATTCAATGTTACATGCAGATACAGCATGAAATATCTTTCCCCTGTGAACTTTCTATCATGATAGCCTTGACTGAGTAAGTCACTCCACTCATGACCATCCCTTCGTTGTTTGTATAACTATGACTACATTCTCTTACATGTGTTCTTATTTTTAAGATGATAGGATGTGATTTGAGAGAAATTTGGCTGCTATTTTTAGTAGAACAAGTAATAGTGTACATGTTTTCTTTATCACATATGTCCTCATTACTGGTAACGTTTTCGTTATAAGTATTATAATTTTTGTCCTTGTAAATGTTACTATTATTTGGACAATTGTACTGAATACTCAAAATATTCCTATTTGAATTCCTGTCAACCAATAACGGCATTGCAAAGAGTTTCTGCTGTGAAGGCAGAAATAAAATAAAATAGATAAATAAATAAATAAGAAATAGCAATTTACAGTATTTTTTCCCTCTAAATGGAGAGGTAATATTACAACTCAACTGTCCTCTTCGATATGATAATAAAATAAACACAATAAATCTAACTTATGTTAAAGAAAACAAATATTATAACTAATCAAACAGAAGTTGCTTGAGGACATCTTTCTGTAGAAAATTGGACAACAACAACGACAACATCTTAAAAGCAAGAGTTAGAAAAAGAAATAGACTACCTTTACAAAGAAACATGAAATTCATTTTAACTTCTATCAAAGAAGTATGACTAATATGACTGATTCTGAAACAGTAAACTTCACTAAAGTGAGAAAACAGTATAAGAAAAGAAAATAATAACTTGTGGGTTGTTAATATGGAAAGCAAAAGTATCTATACACCTTATAAACATCCTACTACAGAATATAGTGTTGATTTGGGAAAATAGAGAGAAGCAACCAAATATGATAAACCTAATATGATGTTAGATAAAACATACCAGCTAGGATGGGACTAGTGTATGAAATGTAGTAAACAAAAAATGTTTTCAATTAAAATTACATCCACAATAAAAATCATTAGCCTAATTATTCATTACTGTCAAGAAAGGAAGGGGAGATAAATTTCAGGATTTAAATTTCTTAAAATGAGAAAGCAGTGGGTAGTACACCCAAGATTTGGCGGCACAGTAACAACTCCAGATATTTTCAGCCTTATTGACTTAGTCAGTGAAGAATAATATAACCAATGTTAACAAAGCAAAAATATATAAAATTTACAGTTCACTTTGCAATCGGTTTTTTATGCAGCAAGTGTCTCAGAGTATTTTTCGTGCAATCATTATTTTGTCACACAACTCAGTGTGAAGATATCTAAAATTTTAGATATCTTCTGGCATTACAAGTTTGAATATGCTCAAGAGATCTAATAAACCTAAACATCATGAATTACTATCATACTACCAAAATCTGACTCAGTTTCCACTGCATTCTTTTTAAAACTTATTAAAATATTTTGGCTCATTACATTATATTGCCAATTTAATTTTTTTAAAGTTCTTGAGTATTTTTAGCAGTCATTCTTTAAAGCATATAGCAAATTTTCCCATAGTCTCCTGTCCATCAAAGCTTTAAGAGAAAAGTATAGTGGATGGAAAATGTGTAGAATCCTGTCAAGTGTGTGTGTGCGTGTGTGTATGTGTGTGTGTGTGTGTGTGTGTGTGTG
>NC_068989.1:38248151-38260055 GCF_001194135.2 Octopus bimaculoides | reverse complement strand
TGTGTGTGTGTGTGTGTGTGTGTGTGTGTGTGTGCGTGCGAGCGCGTGCGCTGTTGCTGTTATGTAACCCTAGTTCAGCCTTGATCAACCAGACAGTGATAAAAGGCATTTCAGCTATGACTATTTCATCTCTTTCCTATAAACATGGGAACCTTAGACTAGACTATCTAATGAGTCCTTTTCTGAGATGATGAGGTGTGACTTGATGAAAATTTAGCTGATATTCCTAACCAGTCAAGTGATCAAGAAGTTGAGTCTTTTGTTATCTTCCTTGTTGATTTGATATATAGTTGTGGGAGAATGCACAATCAGTAGAGCATTCTGCAAAAACAGCATTTGGTCATGCCTCTTTATGTTCCAGCTACATCCTTTATTTATTTAAATTGATTTTGCCTTTCTTCCTTCAAAAATAAATAAATTAGGTACCAAACCAAGTTTTGATATCAATATAATCAATTAAAACACTTGGAGGTGGTGCTCCAGCATGACCACAGCTCAATGACTAAAGCCAGAAAATGAATAAATGTATAAATTATATTTATCATATGAATCCCATTAACAAAAGACTGAAATGTTAGTCATACCCATTACCAATAAGAGATTAGTCTATAATGGTTCAATTTATAGTGATAATAGCTAAAAATATGTTGACAGCCACTTACAGTTATTTTAAATTCATTGTGCAATGATATATTAAGTTATGGGTATTCTAATTATTAAACAGGTAGGATTGCAAATTAGAAAATAATTAAAAAGAATTTACACTGTTAATAAAGCAATAATTAACAATGTTGTTAGAAACAGATGAGTCCTGGAATTAGCATTTTCACATCCTATCAATCTTAAGTTCACATTCCACCTCAACCAGACTGAGTTTAACTGTTGATGTATGAAAAAGCAAGTTGATAGAGTAACTAGAAAGTTTTAGTGAGTTCATAACTTTCAGTTAAAATCCTCAGTAGTTTGACCTACTGAATCGATGTCCAATACCAGATTAATAAAAGCACAGAGGAGCAAATTGTCAAAACATTCATATTAACCTACAGAAATTGTTAATAAAATATAAAAACATCGGAAAGATAACTATAATCTGGAAATTCTGGCTGAAATATTTATTAGTATCATGAGAAAAATGTGTGAAGAAATTATCTAAGTTATAGGAATGGTTTTTTTGTTTTTAACTAGACAATATAAGAGATATTATTTTAAAATGTTAGTAGTGTCTTGTTAGTGGTAGATATTCTCAACTGTTTTTGACAATGTAAAAACCAAAAATGACACATTCCCCTCATGTACTTATCTTGCAAAAACTAATTGAAACAATAAATCTTTTAATACATTTTTCTAATGTTTCTCCAGTATCAATGTCTATACCATTTCCTAAATATATATTTCATGGATATATCACAGAATGTTTTTTAATACCTTTTGCTTTTGTGTGTTTATATTTGTGCATAAATGATCATGAAAGTGATGGCAGATAGCCTAATGGTTAGGGTGTTCAGCTTACAATCATATATCATGGTTTCAGTTCCTAGACGGGGCAATACATTAAGTCCTTGAGAAAGCTATCTCATTTCACATTGCTCCAGATTATTCAGACGCAAGACAGCAGATGCATCCTAGATGAGCCACTGGGCCAAAAAATAGGAGAGCCAACTGGATGTCTTGATCTACTCACAACTACTTAAGCACCTAAATCAATTAGCAAAAGAATGGTATGTGAGACCAAACCATCCTTGCTCATGGGTGACAGCTGGCTCAAAAAAGTTCACAGAAGGAAAAGCAGATAGCAACAAAACCATCCAACTGCTTTGGTTTGGTTGCTTTAATTTATTGGGAATATATTGTGATTGGGTAGTGAAGGCGCAATGGCCCAGTGGTTAGGGCAGTGGACTTACGGTCATAGGATTGCAGTTTCGATTCCCAGACCGGGCGTTGTGAGTGTTTATTGAGCGAAAACACCTAAAGCTCCATTAGGCTCCAGCAGGGGATGGTGGCGAACCCTGCTGTACTCTTTCACCACAACTTTCTCTCACTCTTACTTCCTGTTTCTGTTGTGCCTGTAATTCAAAGGGTCAGCCTTGTCACACTGTGTCACACTGTGTCACGCTGAATATCCCCGAGAACTACGTTAAGGGTACACGTGTCTGTGGAGTTCTCAGCCACTTGCACGTTAATTTCAAGAGCAGGCTGTTCCGTTGATCGGATCAACAGGAACCCTCAACGTCGTAAGCAATGGAGTGTCAGCAACAACATTGTGATTGGGTGACACAAAAGAATCATTCAGACATATAATACTGCTTTGGTTGTTTTGAATAGTTGAAATTAAATTATGACATTGTGGCACTGCAAGGAATCATGTAGAAATTGTGATAATCAGACAGAAGATATAATTTCTGTTTTTAATAAGTTAATTGGAATGTACAGAGGAAAATATTACATTTGACATGTGTTTTTCAAATTTTTTTATTCTTTTGGTTGACTGTAGCCATGCTGAAGCACTGCCTTTAGTCAAACAAATCAACCGCAGGACTTATTCATTGTAAGCCTAGTACTTATTCTATTGTGGTACTTATTCTCTTTTGCAGAACCACTAAGTTATGGGGATGTAAACACACCAGCATCAGTTGTCAAGTGGTGGCAGGGGGACAAACACAGACACACAAATATATACATGTATGTATGTATATATATATATATATATATATATATATATATATATATATATATATTTGACAGGCTTCTTTCAGTTTTCATCTACGAAATCCACTCACAAGGCTTTGGTTGGCCCAAGGCTTTAGTAGAAGACACTTGCCCAAGGTGCCATGCAGTGGGACTGAATCCACGCAGTCACTCTTGCACCTATTGTTTCTTATTCTACTAAATTTATAGAACAATACAATAATGTATGAGGGTGGGCTGAGAAGTTCAAAGGCCAGAGCTGTGAATTAATTTTGGATGCATTAATTCTAACCCTTCTGATTAATAACTACATTGTTTTATTACAGGTAAACTAACATCTGACTGCTCAAAGAATACCCCAAAATTAACTAGTAGTGATTTCTCTTGAAAACTGATAAAATTTGGCATCCTGGTGTTATTAAGTACCTACAGAAAAAAGGGTTTAGCCCACAAGTACATTCATGGTGACATGATTACTACATTACAGGATGATGCTCCAGTTTTATCAACAATGTAAAATTTAGAAAGAGAAGGGACAGTCTTGAAGATGACCCAAGGTCAGGACATCCTGCAACTGCCACCACCAAGGAAAACATTGATCATGTTCATCACGTGCTGATGGACGACAAGCAGTTGACTATTCATTAAATAGCTAGTACTACGAGAATGTCCCATGAGAGAGTTGAGAGTATTCTGTACAATGAACTTGACTTGCACAATGAACATGAGCTGACAAAGGTTTCTACTCAATGGGTGTCATGTATTCTAACACCCGAACAAGAGTGCACCAGGCTGATCATACCACTGGAAAAGCTGATATTGTTTCAGGCAGATCCAGCTGATTATCTTGAATGTTTCCTCAGCCAGGATGAGTGTTGAGTTCATCACTTTGAGCCAGAAACAAAGAGACAACCCATGCAGTGGAAACACCCCTATTCACCTGCTCCAAAAAAGGCCATGGTCGTTTCATCTGCAGAGATGGTGATGGCCTCAGTTTTTTGGGAGATGCAAAAATAGGCCACACCATAAAATGAAGAGTACTGAGGTAGGTACAAAAGGTGCCAAACACCCATGAAAACTGATGAAAGGGGTTTTGTTTCATCAGGACAATGCTCCAGTACAGAAGTCTTGGGTTTCAATGGCTACTGTGCATAACTAGTTTGAACTGGTTGATCACATTTCCTATTCTCCTGATTTGGCTCCATCTGGCTCTCATCTGTTCCCCCAAAATGAATAAAAACACTTGACTGGGAACCAACATTGCAATGATGATGATGTCATGCCTGCTGTTGATGAAGTTTTGACTAATAGAATGAAAACTTCTTCACCCATGGAATCCAAGTAATGCAACACCAATGGAAGAACTGTGTGAACGGCAAGGGGGACTATGTTGGAAAATAGACCTCATTTGGTCACATCCCTATGAGCTTTTCAGCCAACCCTTTTAGAAGACAATATTTCAAATGAATTCTAAAATGACAGCAAAAGAACTAGGCTTGTAAGCAACTCTGTATATGTGTGTGTGTGTGTGTGTGTGTGTGTGTGTACCTATGCGTGCGCACATGTGCATCTCCATTTTTCTTTTATCCTTTACAATTTAAGCTTTAGCTATATGGACATGTGAAGCACACTATTTACAGAAAGGATTAAGTAACAGGAAAGACAAACAACAGTGATTAGTTGAAAAGCATCACATCAGTTTGTGGAAATTGTGTCAGATTTTTGCAGAAGATACTAAACACAACAGAATACAAATTACAAGTATGTTGTCTTCTTGAGTGATAATATTCCAAAGATTCATGCCAATGTATAGTATTTAATCCATTCTGCTGAAAAATATCTGACACTCCCACACTGCAATGGATAATTGCTAAATTAGAAGTAAGATGAGAGGATACAGTTCTATATTTAAGAGATGAGGAATTATTTACATTTGACGGATTTTTGTCCTCATCTTGTGTGTTGTTAACACAACGTTCTGGCTGATATACCCTCCAGCTTTCATGAGGTGTCTTGGGGAAATTTCGAACCTGGGTTCTCATTCCTAAAGTATTTTTCGATGTCATCATCATTATTATTATTATTATTATTATTATTATTATCCAGGTCACTGCTTGGAATCGAACCTGAATAATAATAATAATAATAATAATAATAATAATAATAATAATAATAATAATAATAATAACAACAACATCGAAAAATACCTTAGGAATGAGAACCCAGGTTCGAAATTTCTCCAAGACACCTGATGAAGGCTGGAGGGTATATTAGCCGAAATGCTGTGTTAACAATGAACAAGATGAGTACAAATATCCGTCAAATGTAAATAATGTAAATAAGATGAGAGGGTTTTCAGAAAGAATATCAAGAAGCTTTGTAAAAAATTCAAATGCCCAACTTACATTCTTTTGTTGATAGCTGGTGTTAATGTTTAGCCTTGGTTAGTTTTGAGAAAGACTTATTACCCAAAACACTTCAGTAATACCATTCAAACTTTTGTTTATTTTTTCTCAAATATAATGTATCTAGAGCTACATCATCCAGTGTGTCCTATTTTCATTTAAAATGGCAGGATATGATATACAAGAAATGTGGATGCTCATATTAGCATATGATTACACTGCAAATATTCTTTATGTAATACTTTTAATTACCAAGATATAAACTATTCCTCTCTCAGAGTATGTATAGGGAACATTCATCTCTAGTGCTTGTAGCATGAAAAACATTCACTACACTCTGTAGAATGGTTGGCATTAAGGGCATCTTTTATTAGAAACCATGCCAAAGCAGATGATGGACATTGAGCAAAATGTGGGCCTTTGATCTGTAAGACTTTGTTGAAATGTCCAAGCCATCATGGAAAGTGAATGTAAAATTGTGTGCGCAGGTGTGTGGCATTGTTTCTCCCAAGCCAGCCCTAGTAAGACAGACCCATGATAAATGGCACTTCATGCGTGACCATCCTAACTTTTACCTATGAGAAAGGAACCCAAGACCAACATGCCTTTTCTAAAAGACTGACTGCTATTTCTAGTTGATTGAACAAACATGTAGAGGTTCTTTCATTGATTCGATGAGTATACATACATTTGTAGTTGTGTGATCCAAACTTGTGTGTGTTATTGTACATGTATGTATGTATTGTATACACAAACATAAATATACACACTCATATGAAGCTACATAAAGAGTAGCTAAGTATCTAGTGATTCTTACACACAAATAATGTTATATTTTTTCTCCAGTTTTATGAGATCATCAGACAGCTGTTGGCTAGTAGCTGTCCAATCTCATACATTCAGAGCTCCTTTCAGATAACCTCAAAAGACATTGTGACCTAAGGATAAAAAACCTGAATAAGCTATTAGCCACTCACCTTTTCAGCTGTTTTGGTAACAAGACATGTTAAACTGAATAAGAATGTAATTATTGATCTCCATTTCCACAGTTGTAAAACATTAGGGTAGGTCAGTTTTGGAACTGTAATCTTGGACTAGTCTAGATAGAAAGGTATTAATATATAGAAAACGTTGCACTAACTCTTATTTATGAAAATGATTGTATGTTTTGAAGATTCTCAGCTATTTTTAAGTTGTAAAATTGTATAACTTTATACATAAAAGGCCAACTATTGAACTTAATTTAATCAAAATAAACAATGAAAATTTGTCGTTTTCAACAAAACAACGCTTGGAACTTGTTTAAATGCTTAATAGATGTTTATTGATGTATTATTTTGTACTTTCTAATGATATTTGCCTATCAAATACTTTTTTAATTATTTTCAGATATTTCATAAAAATGGGTAGAAAAAGGAAGTCTGCAGTATTAACTCTAAGTGATAGCGCCAAAAAATTTAGTGGTCAGCCTTCTCAACACAGCCTCCTATCCTCCACCAGGTTATTCAATAGTTATTTCCTCCAAAACAGCCACCTGGACTTGAAAGACAATGATATAGCTAAAATAATAGCAATTGGGATCTGGTAGGTAGTAAACCCATGGCTGCCCCTGTATGAGAAATATCATGTAATGAAATTGGTGGATGAAGTGTGCTTAAAAAAAGCAAAAGAGATAAACTGCAAATCTCTGTCCACAGTCAACGAGCAGAATATGGTGGAAAAGCTGGATAAAATTTTTGTCATTTCTCAGCACATAATCTGCATGTGTCCTCCCAGTAAAAAGGTAAAACTATTTTTTTAAACTTTTAACTAAACTTACTTAGCTTGATTAATTGCCTTTTAAATAGGAGAAAATCCTATGGATGTAATTGGAAAATGTATGCATTTTCCTCCTATAATCTACCTTTCCCCCTCTGGTATAAAAAAAATCGATAATTAATTTTTTCATGATTTTATTTCTTATTTTAAATCAACTGTTCAATATACTTTAATATTTCAGGTTCCAGTAGAGGATAGGGAATACTTAGGAGATCAGAGGGCCAAAATAGGACCCAAGAGCTCTTTCCAGTTCGGGTCTGTGGATAATGCTGCTGTGAAGAGAGAAACCAGAGAGTTGTAGCTAAGGCAGAAAGATTACAGAGACAGATCTGCGCATAAAACAAGATCTTCATCCACGTAAAACGATGTTGTGTATATGATGGGACTGGGAAGAGATTATCCATTACGAATTGCTAGAATGGAATCAACTGTTCAACACAGCACTCTATGTTCAACAGATGGAACGACTCAACATGGCTATTCAAGAGAAAAGACCTAATTGTCAACGTGGAGTACTTCTGCTGCACGACAACGCCTGCCTTCATATTGCCAATATGACCAAGGAAGCCATTCAAATGCATGGCTAGGAAGTGCTGCCACACCTGCTGTACTCTCCTGATATGGCACCAATGGATTTCCACCTCTTTCAAATGTTATGTGTGGAGTTTCATTCAATACTGATGCAGAATTGAGAGCTTGGTTGGATCAATTTTTCGAGTTGAAATCAGGTGATTTCTACTAACGAGGTATTGAAAATCTTGTTGAATGTTGGGAAGAAGTTTAAACAACAAGGGTGAATACATTATTGATTAATTAGTTGTTATTTTTTATTAATCCTTTAAAAAAATTTAAATTTAAAAAACGGCGGTAACTTAGTTGCTAACCCAATATATAAAATGAATTTTCATTAATGTTAGAAATGGAGCTTGCTTTTCTATGCCTCAATAACTGCACCTGCATGTTTGTTATTTTCACTGTATGTATAGCAGTTCAACCTGTATTCACAATCGTTGTAAAAACACATGTTTAATAACTTTGAATTTCAGTACTACTTTGACAGGGAAAGTTTGCTTTGTGGTGGCTGAAAATAAAGAAGCATTGATAAATGTAATGTTATTGTTGATATCTTTGCACATCCTTTATTTCCTATAAATATATGCCAGAAACCATATGTGTGTGTGTGTATATATATATATATATATATATAAATTTAGTAAATGGAGTAAAACGCATATGTTAAATGAATTCTTCTATTTCCAACATATATTTACTCAAGTACCCAAAATAACAAGGAGTTTCTACCTCATAAACAGGAGTTACACCAGTCATTTTGTGATCTTTGCTACCCTGGTATCTATTAACCAATTTATTTTGTCCGAGTTAATTATTAACTTAGAGAAAATAAATACATATAATAAAATAAATACATATAATAATATATATATATATATATATATGTGTGTGTGTGTGGGTGTGTGTGTAATACATGCTATGTACAGCTACATATTCCTACTGTCAAACACAGTGTGCTGCAATACATGTGTAAACTAAAAGAAGGAATCAAACTTGGAACTAATATCATGATTGTCTTTAACTTCTTAGATAACATCATCTTATTCAATAAAGGATGGTGATCATAATATGCATTAGAATAACAAGACACATAAGAACAATGATAACACCAGGATGAAAAAAGAGTGGGTGATATAATAATTCTGTTATTTATTCATATAATAAACTGTTTGACAAATAATGAATAGAACAATTTTGTTCATAAACATATCGTTTGGTTTCCTTAATAACATAAATATAGGAAACATGCACAAATACTCAAGTTGATATTTTTAAGTATAATCCTTACAGGAGAATATGTTGATGATGATATATGAATGATACAGAGGTATTTATAGAATATACATACAAATATAAAAAGTTAGATGTGCATATAACCACTATGCATGTATTTATGTATACACATGTCTCTGTGTACATACATTTCTTCACACAGATGTGTGCTTTCCAGGATAATTTTCATATTCACAGTGCATTTATACATACAGAAGCATACACATGGATAGAAATATTTGCACAGAAATATATATACATAATCACTATGTGTGGTAGAAGAATTTATTATTAGGATTACATTATACTTTCAATGCAGTGGGGAGGGCTGAATATATATATTATTTCCTACTCGTACATAATTTACTGCAACAAACAATGGAAAATCTATATATTTTCCTTGCCTTCACACTTAGAATAAGGAATTTTGGATAGATTGACAGTGAGAATATGTTAACATAAATCTCACTTCAGATTCACAAAATCCATTCATATTTTAGACCTTCATAATGAATGCGTGACTCACAGAAACATCTTAAAGTACCTGCATGTTACAAGTACATAGTTTCTTTTTCCCTCTCACACACACATATACACATATAAACTTTGCATGTATTGCATATTCTTCTTCAAGTTGTTCATCCTACATGTATAACAAATAAAATTAACAAACTTGCATGCACTCACACAAATGAATATATATATATATATATATATATATATATATATATATATATACATATATATTACACACACACACACAAGGCAGGGCCGAAAAGTTCCCATATTCAAGGGTATTGCAAAAGGCCTGGCTGGAGGCCCAACCTTCTGAGTTCTTTTACAGGGCTTAGAATAACTGAAGGAATGCCGCAATAATTGTGTGTATCTGAGAGGGGAATATGTTGAATATAATCATAATTATCCTATATTTCCTTTTACTATATTTCCTTTTACCCAAACCAGGTACTTTTCAACACCCACTTGTGTGTGTGTGTATATATATATATATCATCATCGTTTAACGTCCGCTTTCCATGCTAGCATGGGTTGGACGATTTGACTGAGGGCTGGTGAACTAGATGGCTACACCAGGTTCTAATATATATAAATACATATATATAGAGAGAGAGAGAGAAAGAGATAGGCAGAGATAGAGAGACACAAACACACAGAATTATATGTATGTAAATGGATATGAATTCTAAAATAAATGCAATTCCTCATCAATATTTCTAAATTCAAACCCCACTCAGTTTAACTTTGTGGTGGGGAAAGGCACAATAAAATAAATACCATGGAAGAACAAACAGAAGCATCAATCTAATCACCTACTCACCCATCAAAATTGACACCTTGTACCTATGTTACAAATCAATGAATCCTGCTGTATATGGTTTGATATAGATGTATATCTGCATATATATGCATGGTGTATGTATATGCAAAAAGAAGACAGACAAACAAATTCAAATAAGTAATATATGTATAAAAACTATTTCCAGAATACTACAGAAGGCTAAAAATACAAATTCTGTAGATGGTAGTAACTGGCTGGTCTTTGCTATCAAATAATGGATTTTGTTTCCTATTCTGTTTTTGGATTTTTTTATTCTAACTTTTGCCATTAAAGTGCAGCTCAGAAATAATGACTGACGTTAAGTACATTAAGGAAAATGGACAATATATTTCAACTGTATAGCAGTGAAAAAATAAATAAATGAAAATAAAGGAGGAGGTGGGGAACAATGAATGAATCCTATCATAATGAACATTCAAGTCTGCTGATAGGTGCAGACAGTAGTTTGTGGCTTGCTGTAGTCATCACTATTTACAAATAGCATTCTACATTAGGCTATATCATTTTTTTAAATTTTAGTCACCATGAATTGCATGTCATATAATAGAACATCTATAAACATCAGTGAAGGGCAGTGGATGGCAGAATCAGTGACCATCAATTGTAACTGATGAAAAATCAGTTGTAGACAAGTATTGCTTTCCTGTATTTTGTTACAATTGTTTACCTTCTGAGTTCTAATCCCGCCAAGATCAACTTTGCATTTCATCTTTCTAAGATGCAACCTAATTTCAATGTTTAAGTTCTTATTTTCTTTAATAATTTACAGAAGAATTTAACTACTCCTAGCAAATATCTCAAAAAGAAAAAAGTGGTTACAATTTGGATGGGAGTAGTATAAGAAAATATGGATAGTAAGCTAGTGTGGAAAATTAGCTTTATCATTCATTTGGTAAACATATTTTCCCATGCTAGCTTGTGTTGGATGAGGATATATTTGAGGTGGGATTTTTAGTTAGATGTTCTTCCTGACTCAAACTTTCATCTCTTTCCTAAGTAAGAGATTTTTCATTCATCAGCACAGAATGGCCAATCATAATGTTGATACAGAATGTAAACATCATTCACAGTTCTGCTCAAACAAAGCTTCTCACAGTGCAGATACATGCATATGTCTACACACACATGGACACATACATATGCACACACACACATGCATATGTACACACATGTGTTTATGTATAGATGTATAATACAGCAGGCTTCCTTTATTTTCATTGTATCAAATTCTCTTACAAAGTCAGTGCTGGACTACAATTGAAGACATTTGCTTCCTGTGCTGCACAGTCAAAGTGAACGTGAAACCTTGTGATTGCAGGGTAAACTTCTTTACTTGTATCTGTTCGATGAAATTTTTTTTTTTTTTTTGGTCTATAACACATGGCTGAAAGAGGATGTTGATTTACAAATCTTGGTGGGAGAGTTTTCAGCTACAAAACATAGGTGAGAACAACTAATCGAAAGGAGAAGGCACTACAGGTGAGTAAATAGAACATGCTCTGCTGTGCTACTTTTTAAATGATATAGTGTAAGTAGACTGATTGATTCTGTGTAGGAAGGATTTGTTGGGTTAATATTCCATTTGAATTATTGCAGGTTCAGTGGATTATGATGGAACTGAAGATTGAGAAATGCTTTCATGAAGTAAGAGGAACTAAAATATTTCAGATAGAGACAGAACAAATGACAGATAGAAATAGATGTTTTATTTGATTGTCTATAATAATGTGATGGGGAAATGTAAACATGTGTGTGTGTGTGTGTGTATATATATATATATATATATATATATAT
>NC_068989.1:38238552-38247566 GCF_001194135.2 Octopus bimaculoides | reverse complement strand
AAATATATAAATTAGATAATCAAAACAAAAAAGGCAATGCTCTTAGCCTAAGCTGTCTTCCAGAATATTTCTTATCAAATGAAAAATAATGACCACAGAAAATGAAGTCAAATTTTTAAATATTTTGAAAAAATTAAAAACATAAATGAAGATAAAGATAACAATATAAATATTAGAAACAAAATTCAATTACATATTTTATTTTTATTTTTTTTCAGTCATTTGACTGTGGCCATGCTGGAGCACCACCTTTAGTTGAACAGATAACCTCAGGACTTATTCTTTGCAAGTCTAGTCTCTTATTCTATCAGTCACTTAGGCCAAATCGCTAATTTATATAATAAACTGATTCTTTTTAAAAATGAAAAGAAAAATTGTATACAGGCTGTGAAAAACACTTTTTTCCTGTCAGTTTCTACCTTTGATTTGGTGCGACAGTGAGAAAACCTGTATGTAATAACCTGACCTATAAAAAATAGTAGCCAAATCACTCTAGAACATCCTAACACTATCTGTAAAGATGAGAACATCTGACAATTTCATTCAGGGTACCAGAGCTACATGGGATTGCTAAACATCTAGGTCTAGTCACTTAGAATTATCCTTTAGTTTAATAACAACAACAATCCATGATTCTTTTGCATCAATTTTAATCTATATCTCCTCATTCTGCGAGGTTTAAAGATACAGATGAGCTTCTAATTAATTATGACACAATATGTGTGTCATCAGGAAAGCAAATAAATTCTATATTGTGTTTGATATAGTGTAAACATATTTTGGAAAGCATTTGATGTAGGAAAGTGCAGAAATATTCTAGAAAGAAATATAGTGAATCAGAGATTAAAATGGGTTAGTTATGCTACAGTGGTTGTCCAATTATCTGCAGATGATGATCAGTAGCCATAATCTGGCTTAGCTGCATGAAAGTTAGTGTGATTAATGATTCATTAAATTGTTGGTGGTTAGCAAGGGAATACTTTCAAGAATGGTGTACCAAGGAATACATTTAAAAAGATGAAAAATTGGATAAATTACATAGAAAAGGTATCTGTGTGATAACACAAAGTTGGAGAAACAACAAATGTTGTTATGCTGACTGATAGAGTGCACTTGTATTGAAAGCTTTCCCACTTCCTTTTCAGACTGTTTATTTAAAATCACATTATCCAATGAGTCCGTCCCCTTTTTCAGATGGGAGGGTGTTGCTTACAGGAGATTTAGACTATTTCTAGTAGCACTAGTAACTTCTTATAAACCACCAGCAAATAACAAAAAATAGCTGATACTTTCACTAATTTACCATATCCAAGCTAAATGAAAATCAGTAAGATCGCAACAGCAGACTCCACTATGGTACAAATAGGTAGGGAGATAATGCAGTTTCATTGTAGATGTACAAGTATTTCATTGAGATGTAAAACAAAGGAATTTTCTTAGATTTGAACTCATTTTAGACAAATATAAGGTACCATGCATGGAGTATATTTAAGCTATCAATTACATGGCTCTTTCTTGAAATTTAATATAGTTTTCTTACTGATTCACAAGTATCATTAAGAAAGTGAGACCAATTCCTTTTCATGGAATTTCCTATATACTCGTATATACTCTTGCCCCTTTTTTACATTTACTGACTTTTGATTAGGAAATTCACCCAGCCATAGAAACCATATCAAACAGACAGTAGAGTATGATGCAGCCTTCAGATCTGTCAGATCCTGTTAAACAATCCAATCCATGCCAGTATGGAAGATGCACATTAAAAGAGTCAACGTTAAAAGAGTCAACAAATTTTAAGAAACCTTGACAAAGTAAGTCCAACTTATTTATCAAGGAGATATAATTCACCACTGTTAATCTAGGTGAAAATTATGCAAAACTCCAAATGCACAGATAAATTGATTAGATAGTATGAGTACCAAACAGTACATTTCTGACTAGAAGCAAAAAATACAAGAGTAATTTTCAGAACATTCCATGTTATTGTTAAGATCAAGCAAAATAAATAAATGAAGTAACTTTATCTAAGTTTCCTTGAATAGAATATTTGTCGGAAGTGTTTGGGGATTGTATTGGCTGACATTAAAGGACATTAAAGAGAGAAATTACATTACAATGAGAGAAAGAAATTTATGAAAGAAATTACCAATGCAGAATGTCTTCAATACTTATTTTGAGGCTTAAATTCTGCTTTTGATAAAAGAATCCATTTGATTTTAGATAAACAGATGTGTATATAATTTTTTTATTCAGAAAATGGTTATATATGAATGTATGTGCATACATATGTGTGTGTGTGTCAGTATTGAAATGAGTGTTGTTTACTTCAATGTATTTCAAATCAAGAATATATATAAAAATTTATTTCTGAAGCCAGTATACAGTGATGTAAACAAAATTATATAATGCTACAAGCCATCAGTATATTGAGTAAGTAAAGTATACATTCTAAGTTTTAATCTATCCAGTACAGCAGCAGAAAGGACTGAAATATGACCAGATCAATCTTTCCTTGGATAAAAACGTAACTTGTTAATGTTAAACAGGATGTGAATAACTCGAAGAAAACCAATTGGAAACTGTTCCCAAGGAAATTATCTTTAAAGAAAAACAATTCATGCATTGCTCAGTGGATTTCTAGAATAGATGAAGTTAATATCTCTAAGTTCACAAACTGAAATTATATTACTATGAAAAAGAGGAGCTTTCTAAAGATTTGGACACAACCCTCTACTAATATAAAGTCCTTTTTAAAGTGAGACATCTTTTCTTCATAGCAAAGTAATTTATTCTACATTGCAAACTTGGGGTAGTTACTCTATACTGACACAAGCCATCATTAGTCTCCTCAGGCTCAAGTAGTTCATCCTCATGATGTACTTGCTATTGTTAAAGATTATTTCATTTTTGGTCTACCCTTTACTGACAGACTAATAGTTATTATCTTTTGGTTATTGAAAGAAAATAAGAACATTGGTTATAATATTGGTTTCAAATTTTGGTGCAAGGCCAGCTATTTCGGGGATGGGGTAAATCAATTGCATCAATCCCAGTGATCAACTGATACTTATTTTATCAACACCAAAAGGTTGAAAGGCAAAGTCAACCTTGGCAGAATTTGAACTCAGAATGTAAAGATAGACAAAATGCTGCTAAGCATTCTGCCATCTCACCACCTTAACTTTGGTTATACTTTGTAGGGAATTAATATTAGATGTAATTTTTGTTGTAGGGGTGTTGTGTAAAATATTGGTTAAAAAGAAATATTGTTATTAATTGCCATTGCTTAACTCTAAGTTTGTCTTGGTACAGCAGACCAATGATCAAAATTATTTTAACTGTGATATATGTAGAACGACATGATCTAAAGTTTCTCTCTTTAAAACCTTAGACTGTGATGTGAGTGCAATTTGGCTGCTATTTCTAGCAAGTTGAGCAGCCACATAGACGCTCCTGTGTTAGTTCAATATATATTGACAATGAGATGACGTTGATTAAGGTAACAGTTGCTTCCTAAAGTTTAATGTGGCAAATATTTGTAGCTAAGAAATGGCAGTTGAATCCTAACATAAGCAGTGAGCAAATATTGGCTTCAAATTTTAGCACAAGGCCAGCAAATTCAGGGGAGGGGAAAGTCAATTACATCGACCTCGAAAGGATGAAAGCAAAGTCAGCCTAAAACATTCTATTAAAAAGGCACATAATGCTGCATCTCAGAAAACAAGCTTTCTCTTAACATTTCTTACCAAAATAAGGAAAAAAGACCCAGTGATATGCATCTTATAAAACAGATCCAAGAGAGCTTTGTGTTTCCATTATAGCCATGTGGAATTTGCAAACTCATAAAGAATTGTTCTGTAGATCAGATATCTTTGCCACTTTCTCATAAGGTTAAATATACACAAACAAGAAAAAATCTTATCTTCACACATATGCATAAAACTATATTAGATAAGGAAATCCTTGAAACAAAAGCTAAATTCATCAACAAAATAACTAACAACACACAATCATCATTGAATCCTTTGTTAATTAAATAAGAACTTCAACACATCTGTAGTCATGGCAGATCACAAATGTTACACACAGCTACATGTATGCACATACATACATACATACATACACACACACACATCCCTAAGTGTTTTAGCATATATATATATTATAACTGCTTAAGACATTCTCCTTGTTACATAAATGAACCAGACCACTACAGAGGTAATAAACCTGCTAAATATAACAGCAAAGTCCCCCTCATAAATGGCATCCTACTATATTAAATGAGAATGACAATATAGTCTCTGATAAACAAGGTAGAATGGTCATGGCTGGAATGCACTTAATCAGTGGTATGCTAAATCAGATCTAGCATGGGATTAAACAACAATACTTTTCTTGCATTTAAAAAAAAAACTTTTGTTTACATCAGTCAACTCTTCCAAACTGGAGACACCAATATGGTTGAGGTTAACTGTCATCCTTCTATGGTTCAATCAGGTCAACTACCATCATTTTCACTATTTCTTAAACATGGTTGCATACCTACACCAACCAATTGAATCCAACACCTCCCAATACCTAACAGTATGAAATACAGTGAACTCCCAAGTCACAACTACAACAGCCTGTCATCTGCTGAATGATAGTTACTATTTTATACAGTCCTATCATATAAACAATATTTTTCCCCTCATCCCCTACAACACCTCACATTTTCAGTTTCCAAGCAAAAATTTAGTCCAATTTTTCTTCAAAAGAGCTACAACCTTCAGGGTCTTTCTCCCACCTATGTTGTCAAGCCCCAGGTCAGCCTGAACTGAGTTGACCTATCAAATGTATTATGGCTATCAGCATTTATCTTTTATAACATTGTGTGCTAAATGCAATATTTCTCAATTTAGTTTCAGATATATTTTTAAAGGTAGGGTGAGATGTGATTTTAGGGATATTTGGCTATAAGTGATCACACAGAGGTTCTTTACTAGATGTCTTACCTATAATTGTTTAATCTTGTTTCAGTTATGATTGAAGTGATCTGTGCTCAAGAACAGCCAAGCAATGACCAACCTATTTCTTTTGCTTTGATTTCTTTAGCAATATCCAGACTACATTATTCGGTGTGTCCTTTAAGATAATAGGATGTAGTTTGTAGGATATTTGTTTGATGTTTCTAGCAAATCAAGCAGCTTGTAGGCATATTCCCTCACAAGTGGTTTATAAAGATGTCAACCAATGTTTTAAACTTAGTATCCATCAAATTGTTCTCAGCTGTGTGAGAGAGAACTAAGAAAAGTTACAGGCACTGCCTGTATCACTCCAGCTTGCTAATACAAAACTTAATGTAAAAGCTAGTTTATCAGCCAAATAGTTAGCATTTGGAGTTGCTCATTAGAGGAGAGAGACTTAGTATTTGGAAACATTTGTGAAGGTTGATGGTAGAATGCTTTGTGTGTGAAATATTCTGATAGTCTTGTATTCTTTGTGAGATTGTTGCTGTAGCTTCTGGCCAACTTTAATCAACCAAATCTATGATAAAAGTCATTCCACTCATGACAATTTTGTCTTTTTAGTGATATGTAGGACTATAGTGTCTCATATGCCCTTTCTTCAAGTAAACTAGTGAAGTGTAACTTGAGGAATATTTGCTTGCTATTTCTAGCAGATCAAATAATACAATAGAATTTTTATCATCAGGTAAATAATTGTGATGTTTGGAAAGGCTGTGAGTAAATTGGTAATATCAAGATTATTTATGGATATGTGATGTATTTTTGTCTGGTTTCGTAATTCTTATGACTACCTTTTTTTCAGATTTTGTAGATTTGACAATGTTAGCATGATCAGTCAACAACATTGGAAAAGCATACTTAACCCTTTAGCATTTAAAGTAGCTATATCTAGCCAAAATATTCTACCTGTTTCATAATCAAACTGGCCAGATCTGGCTTCACACATCAACCCTACAATATAATTCTAAAAATTATCAGCTATTTCTTCAAAATCTCCAAGTTACAACATAATGCATGATTTATATAAAACAGTGAGAATACAGATGCATTGCGTCTGACAGAATAATGTGAATACTAAAGGGTTAAAGCACTCAGAGCTTGAAACAGAAATTGAATTCACCAAAATTTTCAAGTCCTGACTTTTTGGCATCTTTGGATTTCCTGTATTTTTAGGCATCTGATGAATGAAAGGTGCCATAATAATGCTAATGGAAGGTGGGTACCTTATGGCTTGTGTTTCTGTCATTTACATGTGACCTTTGGTGACTGACTTTGTAAAAGTGTTTGGTGAGTTTACCTAATGTTGGTGCATTACTTGAAGTTGTTATTGTGACATGATGTCATGTGAAAGTCATTAGTGTCATTGATGTTAATTACTTTAATATTTAACTCCTTGTTTTGTAGTTGATGTTAGATACAAATATCTGCCAGAATATTGTTTTTTTCTCTTGTATGTTTTCCTTGTTGCTTAAATGTGTGATGCTGAGTTATATTGTTATCAAGTGCAATATTAGTGTATTGTGTTTGAAATTATCATTGGTCTTCTTTTTTTATTATTATTATTAGATCAGCAATTTTAGATCTGAAATTAGGATTGCATTTTAATGTTACTACTTGGGATATTTTGTTTTAAAAGTCACTGAAATTACTATATTGAGTGTATGGAGTGCAGCGTCTGCAGTGGAGATTGTGGTAATGTTTAGTTCTGTGATCCTATAATTCTACAACATCAGTAAGATGCAGAAGGCAAACTAATGAATGCAAAACAATGCACAAATACCATATTTATTCAATAGAAAGATATAATGTTAACATACTAACAAATATACATGAACTTCAATTAATTTCACCAATCTTAATTAGGTGATTAATTTCTCCATAAGAAGTCACAGTTTATAAAGAACACAAACTAATGTACTTCATTTTATCATAAGCAGCATGTACACACATACACACACCATAAAAAGACTTACTTTCAAAATGAAACAAGCTCAAAATAAAAGAACATTGGGAGATAAAAGGAGCACAGCTTATTGCAGGTAGTGCCAAATTTCATACACAAGCCAACAAGAAAAGCTTTCTGTGTTGTTGCTTGACTTGCTAGAAATAGTAGCCAACTAAACCATTTTAGAAAAAAGGAGAGACGCATTGGATATTGTAGTCCAAGATATACTATGTGTGATAGAAAAAAATAGAGTAGTTACTATTTTTGTGCTTTTAATCATAGGTCTGCTCAACTCAGGTTGATTAAAGTAAAATTATGACTACACCTACAGTACCAGCTAATGCATGGCCCCTCACCATTCTTAAGGCCCCACATATACAACCAAGCAACAACATAAGATCATCATCTTTATCCACCAATCAATGCAATAACATATAAAAAGAGAGTAGCATCAGTAACATCATTCACCTCCAAATGCTAATACAATGAACATGGAGACAAGTGGAAAAACAACAGCTGTCCTATGCCAATGGGGTCCACCTTACCAATCTCATGTGAAACTGCAGATTTAAAGATATTTGATATTGGAGAAAGTGCAACATTCCTGTAACACTATGCTCTACCCTTTAAAAATATTCACTCTATAATGGCATGGACACTGTGATTCTCAAATTCAGTCAATATATTACTCAAACATTGGATTTACATGTCAAAGATCCTCTTCCTCAAATCTAGAGCTTGATCAAGCCTGGAGCTTATACAGCACTACACTTTCTCTTCATTCCTTCCAAGGAGTAATAATTTCTTGCATTGTCATAAGGTCATACACTTTAAATAGAGCTGTATAGTTGAATAAATAGAAACTAATTATCCCCACTAAATGCTTGTTACTCCATCACAAAGTGATTTAGATACCGCAAGAAATTTAATCAAGCATTACACTGTTTCTGCCACCCACCACCCTTTTTTATACTACATACCAAATATTATCCAAACATTTCAAGGTTTTGTATGTCAAAGCCATCTTTGTTATGAGTTCATACCAAATATCATACAATGTTTCAAACCCAATAATCAACAGGAATCTATCAAGACATAATTTCCTACTTTTGTTCTTCCTGGGCAAGTGATATAGTTAAGAAGTTCATAACTAGATAGTTTGTCAGGATCATTCTTGCTGAATGGCATTGTTTACTCCAATAGGTATGGGTTAACCATAACATTGTGAGTGAAATTTGGTTGATGGAAACTTCATGGAAGTCTGTCAATGGAATCATTCCAGTTCTGTGGTGGTAGACTTAAACTGTTGCCCAGTTTAGCCCCACTGTAGGTTTTGGGTACCTTTAACAGAGTTTATTCTGCTGCAAGTTTTCAGACCAAGTACCCAGTTAAGGGATAACGTTCTTCTTCCCAGTGATTTTAGAGACTGAAGAAGGTGATGGCATTGCCCTTTGTCTTCTCACTAAAAATTATCTGCAGCATTTATTGATTGGATATTGTTAATTGATTCAATATCATAGAGACAAGGTAGGTTTCTGAAGTTCTAACAGAAATACACAAGTTACCAATACAACATGAAACAGACTGATGTTTGCCAAAACTTTTAGCAATAAATAATTGTAATAATGATGATAGTGATGAGATGCCAATGATGAAGATGATAATAATATTGATAATAGTGATGATGATGATACTAATGCAGATAACAGTGATGATGAAGAAGTCAATAATTATAATAGTTTGCTTGAAGCCAACTGGACATTTCTCAGGGAATGGAATGTTTACATGCTATCATATAAAATAATTCATATCAATGAAACATGTTTTGATGAATATGTTCAAATCTCATTAAAAAAAATGTGCTTATATTTCATTATATAATCCAAACAAAATACGATAATGATAATATATTTTTGTGGAGGAGAAAGTGTTAAATAGTTTTAAAAAGTAATGTATAACCAAAGATCAATGATTACCATTGTTTTGACTGACATCAAGCAAAAAAAGTGCAGGATGCACTCTGCTCTGTTGAAGCTATTAAGCACAGTGCAATCTTC
>NC_068989.1:38220371-38235658 GCF_001194135.2 Octopus bimaculoides | reverse complement strand
ATATATATATATATATATATATATATAATCAAGCATGGTCAGCTATGGCTTTTAGGTATAAGAGAATATATTCTCTTATGCCTAAAAATCACAGTTGACAAAACACAGCTAACAAAACACAGCTAACAAAACACATACCGGACAAAATAATGGAAACACCTCGCATCATAGTTTTGAAATATCTATAAAACCATTCAAAGCTGGTTTATTTTTGTTTTTGATTTATTATTAGTGTTGCTTAATATGTTTTGCTAAAATTGCTGTTTCTATTCAGATATCATCAGAAAATTTATTAAAATTTATTAAAATGACATATCTATTGGACTTTCAAAGAGGTCATTGCTCGTATGGCAAGCACTAGAGTAATGGAAATCGCCAAAATGCTTGGTGTATGAAGAAGTACTGTCTCGAAAGTAATGACATGTGATTGTAGGTTTCCATAAACAAAATCAAAAGAAACTATTTTGAGTTATTAAAGGAGCTGTAACCCCAAACTAGGTGCATTTATTTGGCCTATAGTCGTTCCTTTTTACCAAAAACAAAATGAAATGAAAAAAATAAACAAAGACGCAAATTTATATTTCAAGAATAATTGTTGTCGAAAAATAGTGAAAGACCCCACCTTCTTTCTATTTAGTCTCCAAATAAATAGCACTCCAATTTCTTTTTATTTGAAAACTACTATGGATTTCTATATTCTGAATATTAGAGATTAAGATTCTAAACAAAAAACCTAAATTCCTTTCATTTTATTCCCCAGAGTATGAAATCGTAATTTTCTCATCTAACCATTTTTTTACTCTGAATGAAGTGTTAAACCTTAGGGTAGAAGATTCAACAAAAATAAGTTTTCAAAAATTCGTTTTTTGTAATGTATTGGGGCACTTATTCCAAAATTAACTTTTATTCATCCTGATAAAATGAAAACAAGTACCTATGAAATTAGTCAACATAATATTTTTAATATCTTACGCAAAAAAAAAGTAATAATAATAATAACTAAATGTATAAATTGACTTTACATTTTTATAAACTTATCAGAAAACTCATCGAAATTCCATTTGCATTGTGGTATTACAGTAAGTAAAAAAAAAAAATCAAAAAAGTGGTCGGTTTTTCAACTGCCTCAAATTCCTACTCATCTCTACTATATCATTTCATCAGCTAAACTCTCTGACCAATCTTTCTCAGACCCATATTTCTCCGATACTCTTTCAATGGCAATGAGTTTTTTGTTCAATTATTTCATCTACAACAATACCTCAACATCCATATAAAATTCATCTAAAGATACCTAAACGTCGAATTTAAGAAGCTGAAAGTATTGCAATTGATACAAAAACAGGCGTTCAGTTTTACATACCGTTAACTTGAAATTCTTTAAACCAGGGAAACAAAATGTGTGTTCTTAAGAGCTCGTGTTTTATGCCACAGCCTTTTTTTTTTTTTTTTCATATATGTTCTAAAATAAAGAGTTTACAAACTGTAGTACTGATTCTAAACAGTTATATGCAACAGCAAGCTATCATTCGTTAAATTGTTCAATAAAAGAAAACTCGCTCGTGTAAATATACACACAGGAACGTGTGTGTACACCTACACAGATATATCAGCATGGAAGGTAAACGTTGTATACACACATGCAAGAACGAATGCACATGTTACAAGTATAATATTGTGACAATAATAATGCCAGTTAAGCATTTATCGAAAATGCTAGCCACTTGATCGGATCCATTAAGTTCGAATAAAAGTGATATACCTGACAGCTGGCGCCTATCTCAAACACATGCCAAAACTCCGGTCACACGTACTATTTCCTTGTGCTATTTTTCTTATTGTCAATTATAATAGTCGCAGCTTCATGTGCTAACTTCCACTATCCCATTTAGTTTTCCTATTCTCAGCGTCCATAGTGTGTCTCAACCATGGACCTTGCCCTAATCTCCATACCTACCTTTCTTCAAGAAAGGTGTTCTTTCAAGAATTTTCTCTCTAGTCAGTCTGTTCTTAGTCAAAGATTTGTAGTTGTTCAAATAAACTAGGAACCGCATCTATCTTGAATGCCTGTGAGTGCCAAAGACACAACCTATTCTAGAAGGTTAGGGTTGCCTTATGTCCTCTGATGATTTTTGTCTTTTGCTCCGTATTATGTTGTAATGCCACAGTACCGCGTATTCGAATAATAAAAAAAAAAGCAAATAGATTTTATTTGTAGTTCTTGTATCTTAGTAAATAAATGGCTTATAAAACTAGTGCGTTTTCTTACGAAAGGATGTTTAATGAACAGACAAAAGAACAAAATTGGATGTATCATAACAGAAGCTTGACTACAATACAAGTGTAACCTAGCACAAGAAATTTTACAACCAGGTTCCATAGAACAAAAATCGGATCTTTTTTAAAACGGGGGCCACATTTTTCATTAACGAAACACTTTGAAACTTGGAACACTGGTAGAATGTGTCATATAAAACATCTTTTTCTTTTAGTCTTCTTTAAAAAAAAAGAAATCCATAAATTATTCCATGTTAAAGTTGTCGTATTTCTGTAATTTCAACCAATCACTGACGTCCATTCAGCCGATATACATTAAGTGCCGACTACATAAACAAACGATTCTGAAACAATTAACCCTAACCCTAACTCTAACCCTAGCCCTAACCCTAACCCTAACCCTAGGGTTAGGGTTAGGGTTAAAGCAAATTTAAAATGAAAAAAGCAAATAAAACGAAGGTATGGAGATTAAATACGCTATACATCGCTTAATGAGCCAAAGGAGTAAAGGTAAACAACTGAATACCTGTCAGTGATTGGTTGAAATTATCGAAATAAGACAATTTTTTACATGAAATAAATTCGAATACAAAAATATTTTTCTGTTCTATAACACAAAATAGATAAGTATACGAAGTTTGAAAGTCTTTCGGTACCAAAAACACTACGTAAAACATTAATGAAAAACGTGGCCCCCGTTTTAAAAAAGATCCCAAAAATCTAAGAAAGTCCAATTTATCAACGAAATATATAGGTAAGCTATTTAAAAGCTCATAATCTATTAATTTTTAAGCGTCTTCATGAAGTCAGTTATTTGATATTTTACCTTGTGTTTAGGTACGTATATATATACATTTATTTTGGTATAAATGTCAAGCTCCGTCGCATTTGTATTCACCAAACTAGGTAACTCCAGACTAAACAAATAACAAAACAAAATTTTTTTTCAATGGTTATTTCGGTATGTAAATTACTATGGACTTAGTATGAGAACACTAACAGAAAAGAAAAAAAAACGGGAGGGGATGGGTGGCAATACAGAGTTTTGATTTTGTCTTTCTTTTGGTTCCAGTGCCAGAGTCCGTATGCTGCAAACGGTAAATAAGTTTTATTTTAAGAATGAGATGAAATTCTCCTGATGCCAAAGTGATAGATGCATAATTTATATTGCTTTCTACTATTCAGTGTTAATATTTTTCTTACGAAAAATAATTGTGGGGTTTGGCTAGCGAGACGTTGAATAAAACACTTTTAATGTATTTTAATTTGAAGCTGAATGATGGAAGGGTCAAAGGAGCAAGATTATTGGGCCGCACTTGGGGCATCACTTGACCTTAACCCTGCGGTGCTTATTACTACTAAGACAACAATCATCGCTCTACATCTTGGAACTCTTGTAATCCTGAACTCCAAACTGCCGTTTATACTAAATAAAGCCATGGCAGCTTAATTTTAAAGAAAGGTGAGAAACATCTGTTGCTTACTCTTTGATCAACCATGGGTGAGCAGTCAGACAAAAGATATGTCGCAGAAGTATGTTTGGCGCTTCTTCAGAAGCGCACCTCTCCAAGAAAATGACGCTTACTTGTCAAATGTTGTCATTTTAGTTTTGATCCCGTGACTCTCGGTTGCTGTTATTTGCCTGCAGTGCAACTGCACAGAGTTCTGTTATGTCTGCGGCACAACGTGTTAGTTTTTAGTTAGTCAAGACTGTAGCAACACGCGGCATAAAACGGTTTTTGCTTCGAAGTTTAGTTATGCTTACAATTTAACGGTGATCTTTCGGTACAATACCTAGAAATGCCATCGAGACCACGTGTCGATGGCATTTCTAGGTATTGTACCGAAAGATCACCCCAAGGATTAGTATCGAAAGATCGCTCACACACACATGCACAGGGTATTTTATATATTAAAATTAGTATAAGTTTTACATCACGTAGGAAAATTAAATCTTCTCAAAAAGACAGAACACGGTAGTATATACTAGCAATAAAAATTGCGGGAATCTGAAAGATATATATATTTGAAATACAAAGAAAACAACTTGCGTTTCTATTTTGTGATTTTCCTTTTCAGTTTGACTCACATTTTGTAAGTCTCTTCGCCGTTCATGTTTCCCTGTTATATTTTCATAGGTTTTAAAATGCTTATTATTCCTGGTGTGGCAGTCCCACCTAGTCTTCTATGATCTATTTTTATTTAAAAAAAAATTCAAGATCACTTCATGAACTCATGACGGTCAAACTAAAGCGTTTGAACCGAGCTCAAAATTAAAAAAAAAAATAGACTTCGGTTATTAATCCTTTTTCTTCAGTTGAAATCTTCCACCAGGACTTTAATCAAGTTTGATCCCTCCTATTTAGACATCTCTTCATTCTGTTCCCTACAGAAAGGAAGGACTAATTTAATGCGATACAGCAATGAGAAATTCCCCCAAGTTAAACGTGCTGGAAAAGATTTATAAACAAAAATGTTGCTTTGGATTACAAGACAGTAAAAGTGATTTCCAAGAAATCTGATTATTTCTTGCAATTTGTGTATCTTATAAGGTTCCTATAGTAGTCCCAATTGTTTGATCAATGAAACGGCTTACTCACTCGTTGGGTATACGACAGACAAACGGAATTCTAATGTAATCACTAGATTGGGCTTTTAAATACAGTTACAAACGATCCGACAAAAATCCAATTTCTGTCTTATCAATTTTACTCACATGACTATGACAAAAGATGATCTCACTGAATACGGCACAACCATTGGGTCGTACCTGCGTTCATCAGATTTAAACATCAGGACTTAAAACTACAGAATGGACGCAATTTCACGTATATATCTTTAAAGTGTGCAATTTTTTTTAAACGCGTTGCTTACCGTCTTCCACAATTTCGAATATATGAAATGAAAAAAAATTTATAAGTTAATAGTGATAATCTTGGATATTTATCTTGCAAATTGTTACCAATTGATAATCACTTTATTTCATAATACCAATAGGAAATATGCTTATTGCAACTAAAGCTCGAAAACTAAAAGAAAAAGAAAAGTTGCTGTCACAAATAATATAAGAAATTTTATCAAGCACCTACGTGATCATTTGGTATTATACTTTTGGGCCTTGGGTTACATTTTTCTAGAATCTGTAATTGCTTAAGAAGCCAATAATTCTATCTTGAAAATTATTGTCACTTAGAAAATAAGGACAGCGACTGCAAAGCACTGAAGGCACTTTATAAGGCAATATTTCTAATATTTGAAAGTAAATACACGTGACACGCACATGAAATACGTGTTAAAATATAATGAACAATAAGATAAAATGTGTTGTACAAATACAACAAAAACATTTGGAAAAAAAAACATTAAGCGTTATTGGAAACTTCAATCTTTCCAACTAATAGATTCGCATTAATATTTACGATGGTGAAATACAGAAATTGAACAATCAAAATTTTGTTCAGCTAAATTTACTGAACGAGTCAGACCAAATCATAATCTCCTGGTAAATACAATGCCAACAGAGTTTATAAATTAATCTCTTTGATGTATTTCCAAACAATTGTTACAAGAGCCAACAAATAAAACGAGCGACAAATGGAAGAAGGAAAGTGATATATAGGGACACATTTCCAAATTTGCCTCATTTTACGATATAGATTATCAAAAATTGATTTTTGCGTTGAGATTCCTTATAGTTTTATGCAACAATGCGTTACGAAAAGTATTAAATTCGTAATATCACCGAGTAAGTTTTTATGAATTAATAGCAACTTCTAAGAATCTATAATGGCTATAAATAGAGATGTTAAAGTATTACATCTTTATCTTTGCTTCTAATAAATTATTTTTAAAACAACTTTTAAACAGCCTCTTGTTTTATCATTTCGATGTACAAACATTTTAAATATTTTGAACATAAAATTAAATGTCTAAGGGACACTCTTCTTTGATCTAAGAACGAAATCCAAGCTTGTAAGCATATCATTCATTAAAAAGTTTTATACATTAAGACAGATTAAGTGGCAATATGTTTAATGAGAGGAATAAATGTGAAAGGAAAATAGACTTCGGTGGTATATTGTGTTGCCAAACATAGAAACGGGAGTTAAAACACGCGCACTGGAAAAGACTCAGATTGAATTTCCTCCCTATCTAACTCTCATTTGGCCCATCGGCACCTGTACAGGGATTCATTATGTTTCTGATCTGAGTACATCCTACCGGTCTCCTAGGCCCTGAAAAAGGCCAATAATGTTGCCCCTTCGATTAAACAATATAACAAAAACAAAATGAAAATTTAAACACTTCCCAGCATAGACAAAAAGCCTGAAATTTGGAAGGAATTAGTTGAAAATCCTCAACCCGGTACTTAACTGGTACTTTATCGTCCCAGAAAGGATGAAAGACAAAATTGACATCGCTCACATTTGAACTCAGAATGTAAAGAGTTGGATCAAGCACCACGAAGAATTTCGTCCGAAAAGCCAACGATTCTGTCAGTCCAACAAATATATATAAGAATAAATAATGCTCTAATAGTCAAAACGGCTTGAAAGATACAATAAAATAGTACGAATGTTAAACACAGAGATTTATAATCCAGGTGGAACTGGACGTTTATACAAAAAAGTGGGGATATATAGAAATAGTACAATAGATGGTTTAAAATTTAATAAAACACGAAATAAATGTAAAATAACAATATACAGTATTTAAAACGAGAGATAGTGATAAGGTAGACAATTTTCTTAAAAGAAAATGCATTTAAGATTAACCACCATGCATAGATGGAAACCCATTAGCCAGGTTGACTCAGTAACTCCACCCGGCTCTGCCCTTCCGCCACTCATCATACAGAGTTCTGATATCATCCACTTATTACCAGTTCAATTTATTTTTCCTGTCTATTTTTTTGTTAAAACTAATTGATTCTACTCCAGACACCCTCTTCAGAGTACACCATTATCAGTTAATGATTACCACCGTCAATTGTTGCTCATATACAACCCTAATGATGTCATTGTAGGCTTTACGAATGACAAGTGCAACTTTCAGATCACAATTTTATGGCAGTGAAACATGGCTCAACACTACCATCATGAACGCCCTCATTGTAGCCCACAGGAGACAGACCAAGTCATGCTCAGTATCACATTGCTGGGCAAGAAGACCACCGCCTGGATGCGGCAGCACACGATAGTCAATGACATAAAAGAACCACCAAAGAAAACAAATATAGATGGGCTGGCCACATCGCACAACTGAAAGACCAATCAAGATAACGGAATAGACACTAAGACAATGGGCAAGATCAAGAGGCCGACAAAAAATAAAATGGCGAGATGATCTCACTCACTATCTGGGGCCTACATGATCACAACTGGCTAGAGATAGACAGTGATGGAAGGAGTTCAGGTAAGGGTTTCAGTACTATTTAAATACAGAGGTCTTGACGCATCTACGTAACCCTAGACCCTAACCCTAACGAGTATGCACCGTAAAAACATCGTGACATAAATGCATTGAGACCGCTGTACTTAAGTGGTGCCGGGGTTTCTCCTTCAGGAGTGGTGAAACCCTGGAAGAAAAAGAAATAGCTGACTGGTTGGAATTATGGATAGTCTACATTTTTTCTGTTGATGTAACAGATACCCTAGCTATGATTCTATGCGGTTGCTCAAGATATGACTCAATGCGGTCGCTCTAAGTTCACACTGGCACATTCAGGAAACCCAGTCAGTTTCTGTAAGACAAATGGGGCTGTTTAAGCAGATTATCAAGGATTTTCATTTCTTCCGTATAGGTTAACCCTACATAATTCCAATATATGTCTAAAATGTTATTCCATTCTCGACCTTGCACTAAAAAGTAGGACTTTTCAAGAAAAATTACTAAATGTCTTATGAAATCTAGTAGCCATTTATGCTCCAATATGCTCCTTAGATCAGACCAGGAAGGAAGAGGTATATTTTCACACGAGTGCATGTTTGTATTTTGTTGAGGGGAGGACAAAATTCGGAGGTATTTTGGAAATATCCGAGGAAATATTTTGCTGTTATTGGTATGAGGGGGCCTTACCGTCATTGTGGCCTCTTTTCCTACTGTTGTTCCTGCTTTGTATGTTGCCACTGCTGCTGTTGGTGCTGCATTGCATTGTTATTGCATCTCTTGCTACTGCTGTAACAGTTACATTCTACTGGTGGTGTTGCTGATGTGGGGATTTTCTTTCTTTTAATCTTTTCATAGAACAGAAACGTTTTAGGTAATTTGAAACGTTGTATATGCCGCATCTTGTCCTTTTCATTTCTACCATCACAATCAAAAGGGTGCCATGTGACAAAGTCATATGATCCATTTGGACCAAGAAGTCCATACCTATTTCCGACAAGTTCTTCCTTCGCAGCCTGTATACCACTAATATCACCTTATCTACCATGTCGACCAATATGGCTGCCAAAGAAGTAGGATTCTGTATGGGAGAGACTAGAAAATAATTTTGTGCCTCGATTTCAATGAGGAATGTGATGTAGGCTTTGCTATATTACCTGCAAGAGTGATATGTTTTTTTTGGTTTTTTTTTTTGGTTCTGTGCATCAATAATTGCCATGTTTCTCCTCGTTTGCCCCATAACATTTTTTATTTACACGGCCAAGCTGACTTGCCGTCCTTCGATTTTTTTTTTGTTTACTTCATTTATGCTTTGCTTAGTATTTGAATTTTCTATGATATTCTTGCTGCACTGGCAAAGGGCCGTAGTTTTTGTAGCTGCTTGGCTGTACTCTTTTACTATCAATGCTGATGCTTCCAGCGTTGATGGTACTGGCAACCGGAAGGATAGTGAGGGTGATGCTGGTGTTATTTGGGACTGCAAGAGGTGGTCTGCATTTTATGAAGCTGACAGTTGTAACCCTTGTCAATGTCAACCGCTGACGTGGCAATGGTAATGGTGGTATTTTGCCCATGCTGGTCACTTGCATTTGACGTGATGACAACAGTGCTGCTATCACTGGACTTGCTGTTGTTTATTCTTTTAAATGTATTTGCTGTTGTCCATGGTGACGGTAGTGGTTTTAGTTGTTTTGTTATTGTTGCTGTTGTTCCACACATTTTATCCGACTTGTAATTGCTACATTTACTCTTCTCAATAGTCATCAAATTGAAGAAGTCGTTTTTATGGAAGAGTAAGCCTTGAGTGACAACTTTTCCCTCACAACTTCCTTGCTGGTTGGCTTGTAAATTTGCCACCATGTCCATGTTTAATGGATTTTTTGAAAGAAATGTATTGTAGATGCTAGTTGGGCTCTCAAAAGGGTGAGAAATAAGAGTCAAGCAGCACCTCCAAAGTCCTGGTTATATTCAGAATAAAATGGGCAACAAAGTTTGACAATAACAAGTCCCTAAATAGGCAAACCGTTGGTAATTATTTAGTAGGTCTAACACAGAAATAATAGTAATAATTTTCCAGTTTTGGTATAAGGCCAACAATTTTGAGAAGAGGGATAAGACGTTTACACTGATCCTCAGTATTTGACTGGTACTTCTTAATCAACACCGGTGGAATTTGAAGTTGGAAATTAAGGAGCCAAAAATAATTATAATCATGAGATATTTTTCGTTAGTGTTGGAAAAATAAATAAAATAGGAAATTCTATATCTAAGTGGTCAGTTGGCAAAACGCTATTGTGTTATGTTTTTCTTTCTTCTGGAATCTGCAGTACTTTAAGAAGCCAGTTGTTTTGACTTGAAATCTACCAACAGACAAGAAGGAACATGATTACCACGTCCATAGTGATTGACATCAAGTTATTCTAATAAGAACTTTTTACAAGGCAGTGTTTCATGTGATACTTATATAACAAAAATACGCCAGAAATAGGTGCTAAAATTCAATGAACAATAAATAGAAAATGAATGTTGCACGCGATACAACAGTGTTACTTTTGTAGTTTGAAGTGATACCTATGGATATATAATTTAGTTCGATTTTAGTTTTTATGAGAAAATATTAAAATATTAATGCTTATGTTAATGCTATTAGGTTTTCCAGTAGAAATTTATTTATTCTCTAGCATTTAATAATATTCCAACTACATTAGACACATGATCAGGTACTAGACAATCACCGAAAACATCAGGGGTTAGAATACTGCCATTATCATTTATATATCACTTTAACCAAACCAATTGTACTTTCAGTCATTTTTAAAACTATACCTCTTCCAATGTATCAGGGAAATAATATACTGCATATAAAATGGTATGTACACTAGTGACAGCGTGGGTTTTGGTTCAAATAGCAGCCTTCATCTGGCAAAATTAGCCACTTCGTTACATTTTACATAACTTCGACTGTAGCAAAGAAACGTATATAATGTGGCCACCCGGTGCAGTCCGCACACCCTGTACACTTCACGCCACACCACTGAGGTACACTGTAAGAGTGAAGATGCCTGAGGGAGTAGGGTACCGAGCAACTATCCAAGAAATCAACAGATCTTAACTATCTCAATACTGTGTTGCCATTACACTTGGTTCTCCAATATTTACGTCCACCAGCTGTAAATCATTTCTTAACACTACGATTTGAATAATTTGCCACATTAGACAGAGACAACATTGTTCTTTTGACAAAAGTTGCTGTATTGAGATAAACTTTTCATGTGGAGGAGGAAACTGTCTACAAATGGTAAAAACAGTGTCGTTGCAAACAAGTTTCCAATGGACTAATCACAAGCTCACCACGTTTCTGACAGTATAATGAAAAGAGAATATTTTAAACTCACTGTTGAATAGGTATCACAGGCGATTTCGATCAAAGAGCACCAGTGTTTTACTTATTTTGTATTTGTTTATTTAGTTTATCATTCTGGTCAATGTTAGGAGACAATTGTCCAAAGTGATATAATAGAAGATAAAACCACAGTGGACTCAAACTTCTTAACCACACAGCTATGTTTGTGGTAGAACATTTAATTTACATCATTAATGCGTTTTTAGATGGTGGTGTTCTCAGGTTGTGGAGCCATCTAATGATGACTCCATTCCAAAGGTTGTAATATCATTTGATAGAGGAACACGGTACAATGAATTCATGGAACAAAGCTGTAACTTTAAATATCTTTACTCTTGGTCTCAAATTTATACAAGTTGAATGATAATGTAAAGAGCTTGATGAATGGAGACCATGTTCATCTTCTGTACACTATCTCATGTTTGCTAGCTGTCTGCATGTATTCGAGAGCCAACTAGGTCATGTCTTCGCGGTCTGCCGTCTTGACGAGAAAAGAGGAAGTGCCGGGGCTTAGTGTCAGCACCTCACTGCTCTTGCGCCATTTATTTGCGAGCTTGTTTAAACAGCCGCTGTCAAGGGAGGTAACTGCGCCTACACGTGGAAGCTGCATGAATGTTCTGGTAGATAATAACTGTACCTCAATTTTCTCATTTAATCCATTACTCAAGAAAAATCTTTTAACAAGAAAAAATGAACTTCAGTATCATGTTACTGAAAAAAGAACCTTCATGCTTAGGCAAAAGAATCAACATTTCTCTTAAGGATAACCCATAGTTAATTGCTACAATGTTTAAATCCGATACATCTATCATCGGAAGGGACAATAGCTGTGATTTTTATGCATTTCCAACACCATATGGGTACACAGGAACTGAAATGAAACAGTTATATCGAATGTATCTAAAAATAAAACCTATTAAGAGACTTGGTTTGCCAGAAAAAGTATTTCTCTACAGTGTTCATGTAAGGCCATGCACTGATTCTGTATGAAGACATCTGGAAGCGATGAATTAGGAAAACTACATAATCTAGCGCTTCACTGCTCCAAGTGTCTTTCACCTGTCATATGTTTGGGGGCGCGAAATTAACTTCCAATGATCTGAAAGTAAGTCGTTTCAGAAAAGTCAAATATCTTTTATTATATTTGTATCTAGACTTCTCTGAAGAAATTGCGGACACTCTTATGTATGAAATCAATGTCTTTCTTTAATTTCTTTTTGTCTCAGAAATTCGTAGGTGTGTGAATTTTCGTTTCATGTCATTTTGTTCATTGTGTTTCTTTATTCACCGTTTCTTTAGATTAATTTATCACACTTTCTCCTTGTTAAGGGAGATCATCAACCGAAACTTCACCTTGATTTCATCTAACAGCCAGAAATGAGCTTATAGAAATGGAAACCACGATCACGAAATTTCTTTTGATTAAGTGAAGGTCAATGTTTCTGTCGCGGAAATAGACAGTCTTTGGAATTGATTCAATCAACTATATCGACACTGACAGGAATTTGAATTCGTTATAGTAAGGTGTCGATCGATAGAATAAAGAATTGTGTATGGTTTTGTACTGTTTTAAACAGCTCCACCGCCTCAACTGCGTAAATGAAATTAATTACTACAAACAGAATGAAGTTGGTTCAGTGATGCAAAAGAATTACAGATTTTTTCCACAACTACTTAGTTTAGTTTTATCAGCTTTTCGATCTTACATTTTACTGATTAATATAACCTTTATACCTCAGCTATATGCAGAGACAAATCCTCTGTGTTTTCGTATCCAAAGTGGAACTTGTAAAATTTTCTCTGTGAAATGTGTGATAGATTTGTCCTCTGTTGATATACAAAATTATATTTTAGCCTGAAAATCTTAGTGTTTTAAACAGACCAGGAAACAATAAAATTAAATGCTTCAGTTCAATTAGTACCACAACCCCTCTATCAGCCAGATACTTTATTTATTCGTCATTATTTCGACTATGGTGGAGGTGCAATGGCCCAGTGGTGAGGGCAGCGGATTCGCGGTTTCAATTCCCAGACCGGGCATTGTGAGTGTTTATTGAGCGGAAACACCTAAAGCTCCATGAGGCTCCGACAGGGGATGGTGGCGAACTCTGCTGTACTCACCACAACTTTCTCTCACTCTTACTTCCTGTTTCTGTTGTGCCTGTAATTCAAAGGGTCAGCCTTGTCACACTGTGTCACGCTGAATATCCCCGAGAACTACGTTAAGGGTACATGTGTCTGTGGAGTGCTCAGCCACTTGCGCGTTAATTTCACGAGCAGGCTGTTCCGTTGATCGGATCAACTGGAACCCTCGACGTCGTAAGCGACGGAGTGCCAACAGCAACAACAACAACATATTTCGACTATATCATTTAGTGGCATAGATAAGTTGATATATATATATATATATGATGATTGCTTCATCTTGGGAGGTAATAGCCATCCCATCAACACACACACCACACCCCATCACACTGTACAGTCACTCTTTTGATGAGCCCTTAGATGACTTTTAAGACCAGCTGATGACTGACAGGATTTAAAACACAAGTGACAGATATTATTCAAGTTTCTTCTATATCTTTGCCTTTTGGAATCTGATTCTGAAGGAATGCTTTTGTGAACTAGCATATGTCTTTTAAGTCCAGATATTGTCTTACAAAGTTTTTGGCATATGACACAAGTCATAAGAGGTGGTTGATGTCCGAGATCTGGGCATTACGATTTTCATGTGACTGCATATGATTCACGTACCTTGCTTTTGCCAACAGAACACAGTCACATATAATACATATCTAATATTCACTGTCCATTACACTTCCAATTGTTCCTTTGCAACAGGCCCTTTTAAGTTCAGAGTGCTGAATCATCTTTTCCTCCCAGTCATTACAACCAGTCTTAACAGCACCTCTCCACTTGTTCCGATCTAGAGCAGCATTTTCCCAATCACTTTTGTTCATATCTTGTTTCTTAAGGTTTTCCTTTACACAGTCTTTATACCTTTTTCTCGGCTTATTTCGTGGTTGCTTATCATAAAAAAGACGCTTTGGCAAACACTCGTCTTTCATTCACATAACGTGTTCAGTAAATCTCATTTGAGCCAAGATAACATGTTGTTCAACTGAGCTGCAACGTGCCATGCACAAAACCTTTGTATCTGGTATGAAACATTCCTACTTGACTCCTAAGATATGTCTGAGGCACTTTTGATGAAATCTCTCCTGCATTTTTATGTGACACTTGTAAGTGGTCCATGTCTCACTTGAATAAAGAAGTGCAGGCAATACACACGCTTTATAGACACTGATATTTCTCTGCAGGGAAATACCTCTATCCGTACATACTCGTTTTTCGAGCTTTCCAAATGCAACACTTCCCTTCCCTATTCGATAGTATACCTCTGCATCAAAACTACCATCTCTTGACAGTGTGCTTCCTAAGTAAACAAAGGTGTCAACGACTTCTAACCTTGTTCCATTCACAAAAATGTTTGGTTCAGAATATGTTTGTCCTGGCATGGGAGTAAACATTTGGTTTTCCCAAGACTAATTGTGAGTCCGAAATGCACACATGCAGTGGAAAATCTTTTTTCATTGCATGTGTACATGCAGGGGGACATGCAACATTAAATGTTGCATATCCCCCTCCTTCTGTGCCAACAAATCAGCATCATCAGCATAAAGTAATTCTCTAACAAGTATTTTCAAAGTCTTTGCATTTAAACTGGGTCAAATTAAAAATACAACCAGATGTCCAAAATCTGATTCTGATCCCCCTGTTGCAATCCTTGAAAGCATACCAAAGTAATACAGCAAAATAAATAGAGAAACGTATTGGAGCAGGAATATATATATATAAAGATTTTCTTTGACAGTTTGTACTAGAAATTTATTTCATTGCAAGAACAAAAATATAGCCATTTGGAAATTTACAAATTCATAAACATTATGGAATGTTTTTAAGGGTTGTAACAGCAAAGATATTTTTAGATGAAATTGAAAGACCTTCAGAATAAATAACTGATTATTACATACTAACGGGACCTGTGGAATTTTCCTGTTTTATAATTGTTTTGTATATTTTTTATTTAAAATATAAATTTACAAATCTTTGTAGCTTGGTCCAATTATTCTAAAAATTTTGATTATATCTTCTGTTTTGTTCCATAGTTAAGTTTGTTGAGTGAAACTCTGAAATACATATTTTGAGACTCAGGAAT
>NC_068989.1:38217553-38220361 GCF_001194135.2 Octopus bimaculoides | reverse complement strand
TATATATATATATATATATATATATAATCAAGTGTTTAACTATCACTCACTTGATGGAGTGTGACTTGGTAGTTTGTACCACACTTTTACTAGTTATTTTAAGCTGCCTATACAATCAGAAGCAGACAAGCACCATCTCGGGCCTCCCTTTCTCAGTCCAGTAGAAAATGGAGGATGTGATAAAGGGAGGGAGAAAGAGGTGCACTAGCAGCTGGCTGACACTCATTTTTTAGTTGAGTAAACTAAATCAACATGAACTGAAACATCTTGCTCAAGGATACAATATGCTGCCCAGTTGAAGAAATGAAGTTATGTTCTTAAGATCTCAAAATCCCTAACACAAAGCCATGTGCCTTCACTTCTTTCTTGCCTTTAACCCTCCAACGCGGAGTATAGGCCACTTATAATTGAATTCCATGTTGCATAATTTTTCGCTTCTGTACTTATACTCTGCCATGAATGTCCCCCTTTCTCTAGTTCCTTTGTGTTGATCTACGCCACGAGTTCTTAGGCCTACCACTCTTTCTATATCCATCCAGATTCCACTGTAAAGCACTTTTCGCTGCATTTAGTGTGTCCTTTCTAATTGTGCTACCAATCCACTTCTACTTTTTCTTAAATACTTGCTCTCTAATCGAAACTTGATTTGTTCTTTGCCATAGCTCCATATTGCTTATGTGTTCGGGCCATCTGATTTTAAGTATACTACGCAAGCACCTGTTGATGAATGATTGTATTTGCTTATTTGACTTAACTGTTGTTCGCGATGTCTCAGCCCCATACAATAACACCGCTTTTATGTTAGTGTTAAAAATTCTTACTTTGTTCTTTATTGAAATGCCTTCACTATTACAATTATTTATGGACAAATATAAGAGGTTAGTATTATTTTACTTTAAGCAGGAAATAAATCAAATGTTAATGTAGGCAAAATAACGATGGAAAGCCAGAAAATCTTTATGGAACATACAATAAATATTGTACAACAGGACTTCTGGAAAAATGATTATTACATGTGAACTTTCAATGTTTTGTAAATAATAATATAATATTCTGTAAATATAGTACAATTATTTTTAATTAAATATTCATATCAATAAATCATTCAGGGAGCCAGTTAAAAACGTCTAAAATATTGTACCATTTTTAATGGTTCATGTGCCAATATACTTATATATGATTGTAAACAACTGTTTTTGTAGGCTGCATACTCTAGTACATTCATCACTTAGCAAGCTCTGTCTTTTGGATAAGATCAAAGTGTATTACTTTACTAAATACAAAGAATGAAGTCTTTAGGTAATAAATTAATCAAGAGTCTTGTCTTTTGCTTTGAACAGGTATGTCATTCTCTATAATTAATAAAACTGTCATAAATCTCATGTAACAGTTACACTAGTAAGCATGTGTGCGTATGAATATAGAATTTCTTGTAGTTGGTTTCACATTAATACTGTATGCTGCTGGTCCTATACTATTTTATTGTAACATGTAAGCAAACAAAAATGTTGGAGCCAAGAATTTTTTCCTAAAATGATAAATGAATCTCAACTTTTATCTGAATATTTGAAGAACCTGTTATTGTTTCATATCCTTGGTAGTGGATCTGTCCTCAGAGTTGCAATTTAACCAATTCTACTCCACAGAGCAATAAACTGAATTTTCTTGCAACATATATTTTACAGTTAGCTAAACTGATGCAAAGATTACTGAAGCTTGTGACAGTCAATTGTCATGGTGATGGACACCAGTATCAGGATACATACCATCACTTCTTCAAGCATTAGTCTAATACCCATTTGTTATGACCAGCTGTAATTGTTTGTTTGTATGCACATAATGTCGTTATGTATATAAATATATGGTTATACTTATGTGATATGTTTATATTTATACAATTTCTCTGGGTTTCTTTGTTGTTGTTTGCAGAAAGAACATAAGAGATAAGGTGTCTGAGAAGAGTAGGACAGTCTGATTCAGTTATTATTGTGCAATAAACAGATTACTGAACAAATAGAGTGCAATGGCTTTTCAATGATAACTCTACTAACAAAGAAGGTAATTTCCTCATATAAATTTGCTACTCACTGATTACATTACGTCTTTTTTATCATCAAAAGCATCGCCATTGCTATATTATCATTATTATTATTATTACTATCATCATCATTATCATTATTATTATTATTATACTGATATTATTTTAGCATCTTGTGTAATGGAAAACAGAATAGATAATTGTCTAACAGGGAACGAGGTGTTTTGTGATTTTGGCAAACTTTTTCCTCCTGCCACTTCTAATGAAAATAAGAAAATTATTAGGAAAACAAACATATAGACATCTATTTTTACTAAAGATAAATGAGATATATAATAAAATTAATATACATAATAAAAACAAAAACATTACAAAATGTTTCAGCAATAAAAAACAATTACAAAATGTTAACTTTAAGTACCTCCGCCCTACCAAATATCTTTGTAGTTAAAATGGCTATCAGACTATGTAAGTTGATCAAAACGAACAGTAAAAGCAAGCTAAATCATAATGGCATTGTCATTAGTGACCATAAATTAATCTCAGATGAAAGTCAGAATATTTTTACAATGTATATTTATGCACGGATAATAACTGTTTGAGATAGAGAAGTTGGCAGAAAAATACTGATACCCTACACATTGGAATTAAAACACTACACATTAACGAATTATTAATACAAGGAGGAATGAGTTTCTTAAACATACATACATGTATATATATATATTCGTCTGTTGTTGTTTTTTTTCGTACATTCTCCCTCCTATATA
>NC_068989.1:38216839-38217223 GCF_001194135.2 Octopus bimaculoides | reverse complement strand
TATTGGACGCTCGGGAAAGGAAAGAGAGAGAGTATGACGTTTCGGGCGGGGCCCTTCGTCGGAAAGACGGAAAGTTCAAAGAATGGAAAAACGGAGGAAGAGAAAATTGGCACCGATGCCCACGAGGTTACATTGTGGAAGGACCGGAAGAGGAGGTGGTGGAGGAAAAGTTCTTTCTAAGACAGGAGAGTGAAAAAGGGAGGTGAATATCTGTGCGTGCGCGAGAGTCTGCAACTGTGTGTGTGCGTATGTGTGTGTGTGTGTGTGTGTGCGTGGTTTGGTGGTTTATCTGTTAGTGTGTATGTGTGGGGTTGTAGGTGTTGGGTACGCGTGCATGTGTGTGTGTGTATTTTGTATGTGCGCGTGTGTGTATGTGTATGTTTT
>NC_068989.1:38216619-38216829 GCF_001194135.2 Octopus bimaculoides | reverse complement strand
GTATGTGAGTGAGTATTGTGTATGTGAGAGGTGTGTGGGCGTGTGTGCATGTGTGTCTATGTGTATGTGTGAACGTGTATGTGTGTGTTTGTGAGAGGTGCGTGTGTGTATGTGTATGTGTGTGTTTATGTGTGTGCGTGCGTATGTGTGTGAGAGCGTAAGGATGTGTGCCAGGTATGTGTGTTATTTTGTGTGTGCACTCCTGTGTGT
>NC_068989.1:38215959-38216609 GCF_001194135.2 Octopus bimaculoides | reverse complement strand
GAGAGCGTAAGGATGTGTGCCAGGTATGTGTGTTATTTTGTGTGTGCACTCCTGTGTGTGTGTGTGCATATGTATGCAGCTGTGTATGTACGTGTATGTAGGCGTGCGCGTATATATGGGTGTGTGTGTGTGTGTGTAGGGCTGTGTAAGGTGTGTGTCTCTACTACTGTGCGTGTGTGTATGTGTATATATGTGCGTTCGTCTATATGTGTGTGAGGGCGAGCATGTATGTTTGTCATGTGTGTGGGCGGTATATATGTAAGGTGTGTGGGAGGTGTATGTGTTAGGTGTATGGGAGATATGTGTGAATGGGGGTATGAGGCGCAAAGGCCCAGTGGTTAGTGCAGCGGACTCGCGGTTTCAATTCCCAGACCGAGCGTTGTGAGTGTTTATTGAGCGAAAACACCTAAAGCTCCACGAGGCTCTGGCAGCGGATGGGGGCGAACCCTGCTGTACTCTTTCACCACAACTTTCTCTCACTCTTATTTCTTGTACCTGTTGTGCCTGTAATTCAAAGGGTCAGCCTTGTCACACTGTGTCACGCTGAATATCCTCGGGAACTACGTTAAGGGTACATGTGTCTGTTGAGTGCTCAGCCACTTGCACATTAATTTCACGAGCAGGCTGTTCCGTTGATCGGATCAACTGGA
>NC_068989.1:38214608-38215391 GCF_001194135.2 Octopus bimaculoides | reverse complement strand
ATACGATGGGCTTCTTTCAGTTTCCATCTACCAAATCCACTCACAAGTCTTTGGTTGGCCCGAGGCTATAGTAGAAGACACTTGCCCAAGGTGCCACACAGTGGGACTGAACCTGGAACCATGTGGTTGGTAAGCAAGCTACTTACCACACAGCTACTCCTGCGCCTATAGAAATATATATGTGTATATATATATATATATATATATATGTATGTATATACATGTATGTATATATATATATGTATGTATATATTTATGTATGCATATATATATATGTATGTATATATTTATGTATGTATTATATATACTTTTGCCCAATCCAACCTTGAATACTGTTGCCCACTGTGGTCCTCCCATATGAAGCAACTCATTATGAAAGTAGAAGTACTCCAGAGGTCAATAACAAGATGGATAGACGGCATGAGAGGCATTGATTATTGGGGGTCAACAAAAAAAACTCAATCTCTTAAATATATATGTATGTATCGATATATATATATACATGTATGTAAATCTCCCAAAAAGCAGAGAACAAACACAACAAAAAAAAAACAACAATGCGAGGACGTGGTACATGCAAAGTATTAGCAGATGCTTAGGGAAGGAAAGAAAGGTAGTTTTTACGTTTTGAGCAAAACTCTTCATCGGAAACAGGAGACGGCGGAAAGTCTAAGAGGAAAGGAAGATGGAGGGAAAAAATCGTGTTAGAGATAGTAGAGATTGAGTTTTTTAGTATACTGTCTATCCCAATAATCAATGCCTCTCGTGCTGTCTATCATATAT
>NC_068989.1:38213885-38214598 GCF_001194135.2 Octopus bimaculoides | reverse complement strand
ATATATATACATATAAATAATATATACATAAATAATATCTGTATATAAATAATATATATAAATAATATATTTCTTTTATTCTTTTATCTTTTACTTCTTTCAATCATTTGACTGCGGCCATGCTGGAGCACCGCCTGTAGTCGAGCAAATCGACCCCAGGACTTATTCTATCAGTCTCAAAATGCTGAACCGCTAAGTTACGGGGACGTGAACACACCAGCATCGGTTATCAAACGATGTTAGAGGGACAAGCACAGACACACAAACATATATATATACGACGGGCTTCTTTCTGTTTCTGCCTACCAAATCTACTCACAGGGCTTTGGTCGGCCCAAGGCTATAATAGAATATACTTTCCCAAGGTGCCACGCAAGGGGTCTGAACCCGGAACCGTGTGGTTGGTAACCAAGCTACTTACCACATAGCCACTCCTGCAGGAGATCGGTGATTGCCGTACGATGATGAAGGGTAAATACCCAGAAACTTGAGTCCGTGTGTATCATGTCAGATCAATGATGGGAAGGATGACATCCCTTTGCAAATACCGACAGGGCACAGATGTGTGTCAATAGCCAGCTGGAGATGTTCTCCTGGGGCTAAAAGCAACAGTAACATTCACCCTTAGGGTTTAGCCGCATTTAAGTGGCAAATATACTTCACGTTATATATATATATATATATACATAATATATATATATATATACATAATA
>NC_068989.1:38212035-38213212 GCF_001194135.2 Octopus bimaculoides | reverse complement strand
ATAATATATGTATATATATACATATATATATATATATAAATCATATATATATATAAATAATATATATATATATACATATATACATATATATATAAATAATATATATATATATATAAATATATATATATATATATATATTTGTATATTTAGATCTCTACCAAATATTTGGTAAAAATATTGTACCTGTTATTAACGTAGCAAAATTCTCATATGAAAGGTTGTTTATCATACAATTTTGTGTGCATATCAATTTAAATAAGAGCTATAACGTGATCCATCGTAAAAACTTGTTTAATGACCTATGTGCATTTCGATGCAGTATCCTGTCTCACTCTTGCCTGTGATAAAAATGGGATATTGTATCTCTTCAGGGTCGAGTTTGATTAATTATACAGAAAATATGGCACAGTGGAGGTGAGATTTGCCAATGAACAGGAGGCAATAAATCACTCCACTGTGACGCTGAAGACAGAAAAAATGGGTACTCTTACCTACCTTCTGTGGCAAAAGGGTCGCCAGAGTGAGAATAGGCAGAATACTACCAGAAATCAAAGGAGCGTGGCTGGTGGCAGCCGTAATGCAGAAAACTGAGGAAGACGCCAATGGTCATCCAGGTCGGACAACAAGATTTAAATGAAATTACTGAAGAAGTAATACTACTGGAGGACAAAAGATTGAGAGTGGTGGTAGAAGGAAGGCCATCAACTTGCTATCAATGCAGCGCAAAAGGACATATTAGAATAAAGTGTCCCCAGAGAGAAAACAAATTGAGGAAAGCCAACAGGTGCAGAATGCCAAAGTGGCAGACCTAGAAAATGAAAAAGGCACAAAAGAAGTGGAAGAACCATTTATAGAGGTAACCAAAAGAAAAAGGAAAGGACAAGTGAACTCACCTCTGAAGAGTCCAATAAAGAAAAAGCAGGAGAGTGAAATAGAATGTACACATTTTTCACTACATGAACCTCCAACAGCATCAACAATGAAGGAAAAAGGAAAGGAAACCATCACAGACAACCAAATTCCACCAGAGGAATGAACAGTCAAAAGACCCAGAAAAAACAAATGGCATATGGTAACATATACAAAAAACACAGACAGAGAAAGGAAAGTCACCATATTTAAATCGGTGGTAAGAGTTAAATTACCAATGGAACATTACCCAAAAAGTACAAAAGCC
>NC_068989.1:38210076-38211613 GCF_001194135.2 Octopus bimaculoides | reverse complement strand
ACATCGTCATAATGCAGGACATAACAGTATGTTCACTGGAGACTGTGTGAGAAGTACAGTCTTGAAATGATCAGAATGTGTTACCAAGAATAGTGAGTACAAGACCTTGTGGGATTTTACAATTTATTTGTAATCCAGTGATTGATGTTCAGAGACCAGACATTGTAGTAACTGATAAAATGATGAAGGAAATCAAGATCATAGATATTACCATACCTTGGAATGTATAAATGGATGATAAAGAACTAAAAAAGATTGAAAAGTGCAACCCCCATAAAAATAATAATAATAACAACAACAACAACAACAATCCTTTCTACAAATGGATGATAAAGAACTGAAAATGATTGAGAAGTGCAACCCACCGAAGGCACAAAACCTGAAACTTTAGGGAGGGTATAGTTGAATGCATTGACCCCAGGACTCAGCTGGTACTTATTCTATTGACCTTGAAAGGATGAAAGGCAAGGTTGACCTCAGTGGAATTTGAACTTAGAATGTTAAAGATGGACAAAATACCACTAAGCATCTTGCTTGGCTTGTTAACAACATGGCCAGCTTGCCACCATGATAATAATATTGATTTCTGGCATGAGCACCAAGTCATACACTTTGATGGAAGGCACAGTTTATTAAATCAATGTAAGTACTTGAATATTACTTTACTTTATTCACAAAGAAAAGAAAGGATGAAATGCAAATTGATCTAAGTAATGTCTGAACTCAGAATTTAAAGGGACCTAGCTGTATACCACAAGGCATTTCTGACAAGTTAACCAATCTACCACATATGTCAATAATGATATAAGACAGTGGTGTTGCACAGAGTGCCAGGATATTTATGTCTTACAATCTGAATTCAAGTCCTACTAGTGTTATCATTGCCTTTCATTCCGCACAGAAATCAATAACAATAATAATATTTTAATTATATGCAAATACCTTGTATTTTAATGACAAGGTGACGTTTATGGTTTTCCATAAGAATTAGCAATTACAATGAAGTGGACTGGCATAACTGTATTAAAAAATAATATAATTTTAGTTGTTTGTTGCATAGACTTGAAGGCAAAAGTTTTAAAACCAAGGGAATGAGAAGTTGTGTTATTCATCTGTTCCCTGATGCAGTTCCATCTAGGAGTGAATATTGTGTTTCATTAAAAATATACCATAAAACTATAGTAATAATCTAGTTGTTTTAGTAATTTTAGTTGATTTACTGGTAATAGAATATAGATATTTCTATTGCTGCTGCTATTGCTAACACTACTACTATCATCATCATCATCATCATCAACTTCATCCTTTTAGTATCCACTTTTTCCATGTTTGTATGGGCCACATGGAGTTTATTGAGGCAGATTTTTTTGTGGCAAGATGCATTTCCTGTTTCCAACCCTTACCTTGTTTCCAAGCAAGGTAATATTTCCCTATGGTCAGGTACTTTCTTGGAGAATATTGCTTGTATGTCAGTGACACTCATCTTACAACTACTTTGATTCCTTTTGTTCATTTTTTTTTTTTTTACAGGAAACAA
>NC_068989.1:38200370-38210066 GCF_001194135.2 Octopus bimaculoides | reverse complement strand
TTTTTTTTTTTTTTTACAGGAAACAAATGTATAGGTAGTAGAAAAGTGACAAGAATAATATTCAGTGGAACACATTTCTTCATCTTCAGAGAACACAAAGAGAATGATAATGTATTAACCAAGAAACAGAATGAATACAATCCAAGACTATCACATTTTCAGCTCTCACACTACAAGATACACACAATGGACAGTTAAAATATGATTTTGGGACACAATTATTATCATATGGGTGTATAAGTACAGGCATGATTGTATGGTTAAGAAATTTGTACTTCGTAGAAGTGTCTTCTACTATAGCCTCAGGTTGACCCAATTTCTTGTGAAATTTAGTGAACAGATATTGTGCACAAACTCATTGTTAACATATATATATATATCTATATATATCGCACACACGCATACATGAGGGGATGCTGAAAAGTTCCTGGCTTTAGGTAAAAGAAAATACAGAAGGATTGAATTCATTCAACATATTCCCCTCTCAGATTCACACACTTATTGCAGTAGTCCTTCAGTTTTTCTAAGCCCCGTAAAAGAACCCAGAAGGTTTGTTACAACATTTCATATTGAGACGTCAGATGTAAAGAGACAATGTGATAGAAGACAAAAGTGGGTAATTAGTATATATGCCATATTTGGGGGTTTGTTGCCTCCTCTTCTTCAGCATTCATCTAACCCACTATTGCCTCTGAACACATTGCTTGTATAGCCGCCACTGTATGCGGTGGCTGTGTAAGCAATGTGTTCAGAGGCAATAGTGGGTTAAATGAATGCCGAAGAAGGGGCAACAAACCCCCAAATATGGCATATACACTCATTACCCACTTTTGTTTACAATCACATTGTCTGTTTACATTCGACGTCTCAATACGAAACGTAGCAAAATTCAATGCTGGCTATAAGTCCTATGGAATATCTGTAGAAATAACATTAACAAAATAACGTAAGAGCACTGCTGATGCAATAGAACGTGGTACTGACTTATGAAAATATTTAGTATACCTTATAGTATATTGTGTTTACATAGTGAAGTATCACATACCTACAAATCTTTAATATATTGGGTCATCCCATAAATAATGTGGTATTTTTATAATTCTTTTATTTTTCAAAATTATGATAAACGAAATTTTTTTTTAAATCTAAAATATATTCTTTTTCATTCTCTACAATGCTCTTCCATCTACCTGGTAGACTTGCAAGGCCCAAAATTCACTTGTTCATGACAAAAAAATATTCCTCCAGTACTGTTCTGACCTCGTCTACAGAATTCATATTTTTTCCATCCAAATGACTTTGAAGACTGCAAAATAAAGGATAGTCAGATGGGGCAATGTCCAGCAAATATGGTGGGCAGGGCATCATTTCCCATTCAGATGGCTCTAGCATTTGGAGTGTCATCTTCACTGTATGTGGCTGAGCATTGTCCTGATGGAAGAACACCTTTTGTCTTGAAACCACAGATGGTCATTTTCTTCTAGTGCTGACTTAAGCTGCTGAAGCTACTCACAGCAGATCTCTTTTGTTACTATTTGGTTTGGGTTTAAAATTTAAAGTGGACTAAATCTTTCATATCTCACCAAACAGATAACAACACCTTATGTGGGTGAAAATCTTCTTTAGCCTGGGGTGCCAGTGTTTCTCCTTTCCCTGCCCACTGTCTTCGGTGCTTGACATTTTTATAGAGAATCAATTTCTTGTCACCAGTCTCTATTCGGTCCAATAAGGTTCATTCGTGAGACATGACAACAAAGAAGAACACACATTCACTCTCTGCATGCGATTAGACTCAGAAATTTTATGAGGAACCTATTGACCCAATTTGCTCACCTTCCCGATGGCACACATTGTCAATGACTGGCTGAATAACCAAATCCAAGCTTCTCTGCTAGTTCCTCAACAGTTATGATGGGATTTTGTTCCACCAGGGTTTGCAGGACGTCCACCTTGAGCTCTACAGATCTTCCAGGATGGGGGTCATCTTCTTGACATTGGCTTCTTGTCCAATCCCCATATACTGCATTAATATTCCTTGCACTTTCCATTGTATTGTTACCTTTATTGAACTCATAAAGCAAAATATGCTGAATATGCTCCTTTGTTGCTTTCATTATAGCTTTGAAAAAATAATTGTTAAAATTGAACTGCACTCTTGAAAGCTTGCACTAAGAATAAGGTTAAATTACTACCTGCTTGTATAGCAAGTTGATGCAGGTAGTTTATCCTGCCCCTCCCCCTCCAACTTTTAGTTCATGCAATTGAAAATCTGCATTATTTATTGGATTACTCAATACACACACACACACACACATATACATATACACACATATACATATACACACATATACATGTTTATGACTGCTTGATAAGAGCTGCCAAGCATGAGAACTGCATCAGGTTCTACTGTCTCCCTAGTCATCTGTTCTATAGCTAGATAACTTTCCTAACACCAGCCACTTTACAAAGTGTGCCGGCTGCTTTTTACATAGCACAGGCATTAACAAGGCCACCAAGTAATTTGCAAGACAAGAATCCCTCAACTGAGAGGGGGAGTAGTAGTGAGGGAGGTGGCTTCATGCCAGCTATTGGGAGGTTAGAGTGTGATAGAGGGACAAGAAAGCGGTGTCTTTCTCTACAGAAGATATATGGCTAATTCAGCCAGATGAGAGAGAAATGGGGGGGGAGAAAGGGGGAGAGGGAGAGAGAGATGATGAGGGTGAAGATGTCAGGGCATATTCTCAAAATACAGGGAGGTGAATGTAAATGAAGTGGTACAGAGGACTGGACAGAATGAGGGACTTCAAAAGCATTCAAAAGAAGAGTAGAAAATAGAAGGGAGGCGAAGAGGAATTGCAGTGAGTGGTGAACATGAGTATATAGAGGAGATGCAGGATGGCAATGCACCTCCTCTATATATTTTGCAAGGTGGGGAGAGGAGAGAAAGATGACACAGTGGCATTGGGCTGCAGGAGCAATGGGAAATGAGAGACAAGCATAAGTAGTGGTATGACTGTGTAGTTAAGAAATTTACTTCTCAGTCATTTAGATTTAGTTTCAAATTCAATGCATGATAGCTTGGGCATGTATTTTTTACTGAAGCTGTGGGCCAACCATTGCCTTCTGATGGAATTTGGCTGATGAAAACTGAATGAAGCACATCATATGCATACATGTGTATGTGTGTTATGTATGAATGTTTAGAATCTGCATTAAGCTAAAAATGGTGACATCCTCATTTGTAGGGAAACTGCAAACTGTAATGCTACTGTTTATTGTTGGGCTGAAACTGGTTATGTTTGTTGATATTCCTTGTCAACAAACCACCTACTAGCTCTGCATTTTAAAGTTTCTGTAAAATAAAAAGTTCTTTACTTGAAGATCCAGTAATTTTTGGTTACAGGGTATCTAGCCATAAAATTCTTACCCTAAGTACTTCCCATTCTGACCCATGCTAGCATTGAGAGCAAAATGTGTGTAAATGCATGAGTATATATATGCATTTATAAATGTGTGTATGTATATGTGTGTATATACATATATGTACATATACACACACACACACACACACACACACACACACACATATGTACATATATATACATATATGTACATATGTGTGTGTGTTTGTGTGTATGTACATATATATGTGTATGTATATATTTCACCAATTTATATTACCAATGTGTTGAAACATCAGCAAGAGAAACCAAAACCAGTTCCATTTGCAAGAAGTCCCTTGCAATACTTTTTCTATTCCACATTACGAATGCTCCCTTAGTTCTTATAACTGTCCTTATGACTGTCACCAATGCAGTAAACTGGTTCCATTAGGAACCTGGAACCAGTGACATAATTTTTTTCAACAATTACAATGTATATAATACAATATAATAATAGATAAGACATTCATTATAAAGATCTGATATGTAATGAAAAGGTAAGCTAGATAACACTGTAAGGCAGCTGATGATACTGATTGTGATTATAATTTTAATTAACACACTTAAATTCCTAATGAAGCCAATACATACATGCACAAAATTAAAATAAAATCTTTCAGTAAATGTCATTAAAATAAATGATCAAAGTTTTGGAAAGTTCTATTTACTTCAAAAATAAAATGGAAGGAAACAAAAATTATAAAAGCTAAAAAGTAAAAAATGATGAACATTCTAAGAATGATTTATCTCTGTAGGTGTGAGGAATTTTTAAATTGTCCAAGCTGATTGTGTTCAATTTAAAAACATGCAATGTCGAAATCATTCCATGCCAATAATAGATTCTGATAATGGTTCATGGTGTCATTATAGTATATATACTTATTTGAAATATATACGTGCGTGTGGTGAGTACTAGACTATGTTATCAAATGTAAATGTGAGGATTTGTGTATGTGAAGGGGATTTGTGTAAGTGTATAACTGAATACGCATATACATATGTAAAAGTATGTATATATAATGTGTAAGAAGAAGGAATGAAATAAAGTGAGTAGAAGTTTTGTCAATGGATCCATGTATACATGAATATATAGATATATATGTGCATAAAAGACTGTAAGTGTGAATGAATTCGTTGCCTATATACGTATGTTTGCATGGGCCTATATATGTATGTTTGATGTGTGTGCGTGTGCGTATGTGTATGCATTTATGTTTTGTGTGCGTGTATGTGTTGGTGCAAATAGAGGGTGATATTTAATTTTGCTTTTTGCCATAGCAAAAAAAAAAAAAAGAAAGACAGTTCATTAGCAAGTTTTACATCAGTATGACATTTAGTAGAGCTTTTAAAGAAAAGCTACTGAAACCAGAACAATAGAGCCACAGAATTTTTGCTTCTTGCTGCCTCACTTCTTCTTCAGTGATATTTTGTTATCTGTAGAATGACCCATTGTGGAATTTGGCCTCTATCAGCCATACTATTCAAAACTATGGTGCAGCTATAGTTATCCAGACACTAGTGGATACTTCAAGTCTATTTTTATTTTTGTTTAATTATATTTTGTGGGGACTGAGAGTGTTGTGTAAGAGCTGGGAGATTTTGTGATTGAAGATGAAAAGTGAGGGGGAAACAAGACAGAAAAAAAAAATACGAAAATGAGCAAGAGAGAGATAAAGACAATAGAGGAAGAAGTAAACAAAATAAAATGGAGAAAAAGGGAGAAAGAGAGAGAGGTGGAAAAGAAAGAGAAAACTAAGAGAGAAAGAATAAGTGAAGAGAAGGTGAAAAAGAAAACAAGAGGGAGTAAGATAGAAGGAAAAGAAAGGGAAATAATAATGGGAATGGAGCAAATGAGGGAGGGGCAAAGTAAAGGAACAATAAGAGAATAAAAAGGAAAGACAGAGAGAGTAAAGGAAGAGGAACAATAAAAGAGGTAGAGAAGGAGAGAGGGAAAGGAAGAAGAGCAATAAGTTATAAAGAGAGTAAGATAGTGAAAAGGAAAAAATTAAACTGATTAGATAAAAATGTAGAATAGAAATCAAGATGGAAGAGAACGAAAGTGAGAAACAAAAAGAAGAAAGAAGGAAAAGTGTGGGGTGGGGGGAAAATGAAAGAGTAATAAATTTATAATTCAGCAAGTGAAAATGTGTAAGGGAAGGACTGTTGCTATAACTGGCAGTCATTGGTTTAGTGAATTTAATGGCAGAGGCACTTGTAGTTGGAACATGTTAGGAGGTGTGGAAGAGAGATGTCCATTGGTAACTTCGAAAAAGCATAGAAAAGAAGTGAATGAAAGAAAGAGAACTAAAAGAAAAAGACTACAATGATGAATGAATGATTAAATGGATTATAAAAAGAGAATAAAAGGAAGCAAATCTAAAGGAAAATATAAGAAAATCAAAAGCAAAAGTGGAAAAATTTGAGAAAGTTTCTATGCATAAGTTTTTATTTCTCTAGATGTAATTAACAAGCAATTCATAATAATCGATCTTTTATTGTGACTCTAAGAAACTATATGCTAATCAATGTTATGGACAGTAGTTTGATCAGGCAATGTGAGAATTCACTTGGAACAACCTTTACAAGAATAGAAAAGACACATTTCAAATTAGACATCAACAAATTTCCTGACAAGCGCTTATAAACCTTACAAGTAAGAACCCATAATTGTCAGATCTGCAGAAATGGTTTTATGGCTAAATTGATATAGAATTAGCTTAATTTAATCATTAAAGTTCAAATGGGAAATATATTTGCTTCAACAACTAAATATATATGAATTTCAATGCAGTATTTTTCTTCAAAATATTCAGCTGTGGTATAATTTAACTATTTTTTTACATATTATTTTAATTAATTTTTATTTTTGTAATGCAATAAAAATACTAAACAATAGCAGCTCTTCAGAAATTTTTAAATGTTATTATAAAATTACTACTCTTTTACATCTTTATTGAGGTTTGTGATGCTCTGGTGGTTCTGAAATTTGAGTATTTGTGTATGCATGTGCATGCATATATGTGTACACACAAACACACACACACACACACATGTATATGCATTTATAAATATGAATGTGTATATTTGTGCGTGTGTTTGCATATATGTAACTATATGTATGCATATTGTGTGAGTAGATGTATTCTTGTTAAATGCTGTTTCTATCATTAACCACTCACCCAAAGAAATGGTGGTATAATTCTTTTTTTTTTATATCCTTATAATTTGATAAAATAAATACTGTGTTTTTATCAAAAGGTGTTTTTCCCAACCAGCAGCAATGACTGAACTTATGTGTAAGTCATTCAATACCTTTCTCACTGTAATGGTATATTAGTTTATTACTTACTCACCAACCAGTGAGAATAGGCCAATCCTATAACATCTTAAGCTGTTACATTTTGTCCTTCTTGGGTTGATAAATAATTCTCTAGTTAAATGTTGTAGTCAATACAGTTGATTGTATCTCCTCTAGAAGATAAGTAATTGTCAGCTTAAAAAGAAAATCAATAATTTATCATAGCTGATCTCAAATTGATCTGGAGGTTGGATCCAACTAGATAGGAGTTCTCAATGATAAAAGCTGGTATAATGGGAATCACTGAGATAAAATATGAGTTGTTTGGAATTCCAGTAAGTGCTTAAACAGAATTTAAGGTCAGAGTAATTTTGATAAAATGTTGAAAGGAAAGTCATTACTTGGGCTGATATTATTGTATAAAAACCTTATGAATATGAATTTGAACAACTTGAGAGCAAGCACATATGAAAGGTGTGCTACTGAAAATACAGTTACTGTAATGTTATGTATATCAGTCATAGACTAAAGTGGATAACTAAAGTGTAAGCGAATGGAAAGGATGAGACTGGTACAATTAAAGCAGTTTAAGCTGGTGTCAAGAAAGGAATCATTTGATAGTAGTTAGACAATATCTAAACTGAACATAAAGGCATGAAAATAGGATTACATAAGATTCTTCATCTGAATTTCTTTAAGAATATGGCAGTTGTAATAAATTATAATAAAGTGTTATCAAGCAATGGCATGAAGTGGAAGAGCAAGATTTCAAAGTTGACAGTCTACAAGGGTTTGTTAAAAATATGTCTCAAAAAATGTGCTTTTTATAAATTTTTCATATTTTAATTTAATTTTTCATGATTTTATATTTTTTAGATATAGTCTCCAAATCAAAACAAACCATTTTAAGGCACCTATTTTTCAAAGATTTTTAATACATAAATTGAGAAAACAAAGTTAAAAAATCTAATAAAGGGATTTAAGGTGTCTGGCTTTAGGAAGGGCATCCAGCCATAGAAAACATACCAAGGTAGACACTGGAGCATTATGGAGTTCTGTTAAATCACCCAACTGACATCATCATAAAAGAGGGGCTTTAAGAAAAAATAGAAAAGGAATATGGTGACGATGACAGCGGTGGTAGCGGCAGCAGCAGTGATGGCAATGGCATAGCCAAGAACAAATGATTACATCTATTTTTCCTTCCTGATGTAACTAGCTGCTGTTGGTAACACAAAACCTACTTCATTGAGGCAAGGTTTCAATAATTCATTTTTTTTCTCTTTTCTTTTATTTTCTATAATAATTTCATAGATTGTTTTTTTTTATTTTTTTGTAGTTTAATGTATTGATTGGAAGTAATATGAATGAAAACAAAAAATGGTTTAAGCCTTACAAAATAAACAAAATGTTTAATGAAAAGAAGCAAGAAGCCCTGAAATTTCTACTTTGACCAAAGAAAAATGGCTTCTGTTAGAAATTGAAACTAAATAGTGATTAAGTGCAGTAGAATGAGTCAACTATAAAAAAGCAAAATCTGTCAAAAGATTGATATATTTGTGGATTTCCAACAGTTGTTCCAATAAGATCTACAATGATTTTACATCATCTTTAAATATTTTACTCATAAACGGTGGTAGTAAGTAGAGACAGATTCTGCAGCATACACTTGTTCTACTACTGCAAAAACATCAAAATGTAAAAACAGCAAAAGTGCTAAAGCCAGTCAAGTGAATATTCAAATGTTCAGAACCATTTTTATATAAAGTCACAATAATTGTAACTTCAATATTGTAGAGTAGAGATTTTTGATTCAAATTTTGCTAAATTAATGTCAATGTGTTGTGGTGCTTACAGGAAGCACATTTCTCTCTGGCTCAGTATTCCTAGATGATATTAGGTTTCATGTTTACATCACACTTAAGGATTTAACAGTAAGTAGCAATTCCAATGAATGGCTAATGACCATCTTTTCAAAATAGATAGGACAAAAATTTTAAGGAAAGGTAACTCATCTATATACTACTAAAACTCTGATTGCTTGTCTGTCATTAATGCAGCCTAACTGGCGCATAATGGGAAAATAATATGAATTAAATTACCCCTGAAATGTGAATACAAACAGAATAAAACAAATTTCACATAAATTGGAGCAAGGATTCCTGAGATATGGGGTGGTTTTGGTAGTATTCATAAATACCCTAAACAGTGCCTAATGGGAAAGTACTCTGAAAATAACATATCCCTGAAAGGGAAGAAACTCAAACCCTTCGATAAGAAACATCATGATCAATGTCTTCTGTATTTTGAAGACAAACTTCACGATCTGGGCAAAAGTCTTAGTGACTTTAACTTGCCAACGAAACAATACGAGTTGTTTTTACAGTATATGTTTCTATTTTTGCTTTTGTTAAACACAATATTTTAATCATTTAGAAATACTTTTTGGTGGCACATAAAAAGCACCATTTGAGTGTGGTTGATGCCAGCACTGTCTGACTAGACACTGTGCTGGTGGTACATAAAAAGCACCCACTACATGCTCAGAGTGGTTGGCGTTAGGAAGGGTGTCCAGCTGTAGAAACCTTGCCAGACCAGATTGGAGACTGGTGCAGCCTCCTGGCCTGCCAGTCCTCAGTCAAACCGTCCAATCCATGCCAGCATGGAAAGTGGACGTTAAATGATGATGATGATGATGATGATGATGAATGTGATTTCAAAAATACAAGTTGTTTGTACAATAAGTATTTATATTTATATTTTTGCTTTCTTTAAACAGACTATTTTAATTTTTATTTTAATTATTTTCAAGTGAATACCATTACAAAAATTTTTTGGCATATTTAAAAAATATTTCTAAGTGAAAATGACTTTAGAAAGGTAAATATTTTGTAAAGAACCCATTCATACTTTGGTGTGAAATAATTTTTTTCCACAGGTTTTTTCGAGTGCAAT
>NC_068989.1:38185479-38200138 GCF_001194135.2 Octopus bimaculoides | reverse complement strand
TTTCCAGAAAAGAAAAGGGTGGAGGGGTAATGGGGACCTCGGAGTTTCCTGGGACACTCCAAGTTTCCCACTAAGGGAGTTTTGTTTCGTGGAGTTTTCTTTTCTTTTCCAGTTTATTTGACCTGTTTACAACGAATGTGACATCAAAATCACGTGTAAATGGCTCCTTTCCTCAGAAAAGGAAAGATTTGGCTCCTATTTCTTGCATGCTCTGCTACCACGTAACAGCTATTTGTGATAAAGGACCCGAAAAAACTGTTACGTGGTAGCTGGGCGTGCTAGAAATAGCAGCCAAATCTTTCCTTTTCTGGGGAAAGGAGCTGTTTACATGTGATTTCGATATCACATTCATTGAAAACATACAAAATAACCAGGAAAAGAAAAAAAAACCATGAAACAAAACTCCATTGGTGGAACACTCAGAGTTTCTTGGGAAACTCTGAGGTCCCTCCCCCTCCACCCCTTTCTTTTCTGGAAGAAAGTGGCTTGCGACAGGTTTGGAGGTCAGATAATTTGAATGGACTTGCAAAAACTTGTGCAAAAAATTATTTCACACTGAAGTACAAATGGGTCCTTTACAAAATATTTACCCAAGATCGGGACAGTCATTCAAATAGAAGGATCAATGAGACTGATAAAGCAAGGGCTGAGCGTCTGGTGGAATGGGGGGAAAGAGACCAGTAATTGGATGCTCGGAGAGATGAGCATCTGGCAAAACAGAGGGAAAGAGACAAAAGCAGGAGACATCATGAATTGGATGCTCATGTGCATACTAATGGAATTAAACAAGTTTTGCATAAATCGGACCATGGTTACCAAGATATGCAGTTTTTTGGGGTACCTTTATAAATAGCCAAACCAGCATATAATGGGGGTAAATGCTTTGAAAGTAAGGTGTCATTGCAATATGAATACAAACAGAATAACACAAGTTTCACATAAACCGGACCACTTCCCAAGACATGTGGTTTTTTCAGGTCTAGTTTCATCTATACATATCTTCAGATCCTGTCTTGTACTTTAGAAATGCTAGCCTTATGTTAAAAAGCATGAGCTCCTAGAGATTATATCTTGAGACAGAAAGAAGTTTCGAAAAGTAAACGAATTTTACTTCTGAATAAATTCAGAAAACAGCAATAAATTCACAAAACAGCGATGAAGAAACACAATATCAATTTACTTTCTGTTACTTTCATTACTCTGGAAGTTCTTATAATTCAAACTGAAAGATTTTTCATCATTCATACCAGAATATAATTAGACTTCACTATTAATATTACATGTAACTATTCTAATTCAAAATTCTATTATCAAGGAGTTAATTCTTTCACCTATCAGTGTGTTAAGAGTATTATGTAATATAAGTGACTATTGTAACAGTTGCTGCCCGTTTTCAATGAATTAACTTTCTTACATATTTATCTGTTGGCTCTATATGTGTGTGGGTGTATACCCTCTCCCCCCCTCCCACACCTTTATGTATATATGTATGTGTATATATATATATATATATATATATATATATATATATATATATATGAAATGACTGCAATATAAATGTATGTTACCTGTAAGTTTTGCTCTGGAGAAGTTAACACTTTCAAGGTTCATGTGAGACTTTCACAAAAGTTATTCATACATAAAAATATACTAGTAAATTTCATTGCCAATGAGTTAACTGAAAGACTACTACAACTGAGAGTAACTTTGACAATCACTGCTAATAACAGTATGAATGATAGCTATTCAAGTGGCAACATATGTAATGGATAAAACATTTAGAAGCTGACTAGAAATAAATATGCAAAGTGTAAAAGAACACAATTTTAATTAATAACTAATACTCAGCAGCTGATGGAATAGGTATATATATCATATCACTAGTTAACAACACTCCTGAAGAAATAGTTATATGTACCACATCTCTAATGCTAAATAATGTCTCTGACAAAAGTATTTATCACCAATTGGCACACTCTACTTATCTGTAAATATGTACCAATATGCTGCATTAGCTTAAAATTTTAGGTTTAAAAATTCTTTGAGTGGAAAACAACAAGAACAATACTCTACCACCTCTGAATTGATTCCCCAAATCTTCAGTGGGTTACAAGAGACTACATTAGGACCAATGCCATCAACTGCAGTTATAAATATCTATTTCATTGGGAAATGCATTTATCTATTAATTCACCCTTTCAAGTTCTCAACCACTTGCAGCTCTATATTAATAACTTCTTTATATTCTAATAATAAATCATTTTGACATTGGGATAAATACTTTAAATTTGAAGCCTTTGGTGGATTCTGATATTAATACTTACAAATAATTAATCTATCCATAAATCATGGCAACAAGCTGAATTTTTAATATGCATGTTGTCTGATAAAAACTCTAATGGATTTCACATATTGCAATATTTTATTTCGTTTAGGTTTTAGGCCCTATTTTTTTAAGAATGGTTGATATAGTCATTTAAAACAATTCTTCTATATAATTACAAATAACAACTCCGTTATCATATAGGAATGTGAAGGAGACATGAAATATAAAGTTAATGAGTTTTGGAAACTAGTTATTATATTTCTATAATTACAATTCCCTCAGTGATTTATTTTTCGAAATATGCTAATTTTCTACACTTTTTTATGTACAATATTGTACACTCTGTGAGTTTTTTTTATCACTTCCTTTGCAAATATGGTGAAGTCTCTGCACACTGGGTTTCTCATGAGGGCTCAAAATATCACATGGCATTAGTACAAGACCAAATAGGAGACACATTCCACCCATTTCTATTATCGTTGCTGAATGCAAAGTAGGCTTTGCTGATCACTGCCATATGTATGTTATATTTAGGAGACTTCCAAACCCTAATAAAGAACAATGACCACTGACATATATTGATGTTGCTGGCAAAAACACATTTGAAATTGAAGACCTAAAATCAGTGCTGTCTTAAAGCATGAGCACACTGGGCAGTCACTTAGGAGTAATCCACAGGTGTAGGGGCCCAATGTTAATCTGCCTATGCTATGATTGTGCATATAGGAGAACCTGTGCATTGCTTTGCTCAGGGGCCTTTAATGGTGCTAAGAAAGGCCTATCTACCAAAGACAATAGGAGCAGGAGATATTCCTGGCATGGCTTGGTGAAACATATTTTGGTTGCGACAACTTGAAAAAGATTAATTGATGGAAACTAATAATCACTAGACTCCATCAATGGCATCTCACAGGTGTCTCACATAAACCAGAATGATTAAAATAGTATTAGTCATTCAGCTAATGCTGTCTTTTCTTTACTGCATGATTATTTTTATTAGCTCTTTGATGTTCGCTGCATTACCTATGTTGACATGTAGTTTTTCATGCAGATGACACCTCTGATTGATTTTCCCCTTGGTGATTTTACTTCCAATGACTTAGATATTGAGAGTATTTTGAATGAGGTTAACTACTCAGTATCTGATTAATGCAAGACTCAAACTGAAATATTGAAGAATTTATTTGGAATGGTTTTTAGTAAACATGATAGTTTAACCAATAAAATTCCAGCAAAACTTAGGTTGGGAACCAATTACTTGAATGATACTTTCTGGAGAGATATGAAAGTCCCAACAGTAATATCTTTCTGTTTTGAAATTAAAAGTGTCTATTAGCCATTGATGAATTCCAATGATTGTAAATAAAGCAGCTAATTCTATTGGAGTTAACTGGACCCTGGAAAGAGAGGAGGAAGAGAGAAAAGGAAAGGAAGTTGGTGGTGGACAGCAAGAATGGCTGGAGAACAAAGTGCCAGTGGAAGCTGGCAGTCAAGGTTTCACTGGTCCTACTCTGAGTAAGGCCAATGGAAACTTGGACATTAGAGAAATGAGCAGAAAAAGAGCCATTAAAGACAATGCAGTGGTTTCTGAGAAAGCATCTATGTTGCTCTTACTAAAAAGAGGTGGTTGGTGGTTTCAGGAGAATGCCACTTGGACACAGGCCTAAACTTGATCAACCTAGGTTGACTTACCTGGATGCATGTATGTTGTAAAACCCCAAATACTCAGTGATATGTATGTTGTAAAACCCAAAATACTAGGACAATGTGTCCAAATATTGCATCTGTAGATGTATGTTAAACTGAGAGTAGAAAATACCAACATTTGATACTTGACTCATGCGTAGGTGTCTGGTTAAGAAGTTCACTTTTCAACCAGGTGGTTTTTTAGATTCATTCACATTGGAAATCCCACTGGGCAAGTGAATCTATGATCAGCTCATTAGGAACTGATAAACAACAATGCTATTGCTCCCCAAATTTTATATAATATAAATAGTGAAATGTGCCCAGTGTGTTTGAACTAGAGACCTTCAAACCAGAACTGATAGTAGCCAAATATCCAGTCAACTCAGTAATTTTAATCAAGCCTATTTTATGCTTTAAACATCTTCAGTTTCCCCATCTTAACATGTTAGGACCTGAAAACAATTAACTTGTTATTTCCTTTGATTTTGATTGTGTAACCTGTTATGTTTTGCCAAAGTCATTATATTTTACTGTTTTTCCTGCCTAACAAATCAAGCCATCTTACATCCAATACTCTTTTTCTGTATATCAAGATAAATATATCTTGTTATTAAGGAACCTGATCGATTACACTTGATTTCCTAAGTGTACCAGAAATATTGCCACTCATGCATGGTTCTGTAAGTGATAAATTTCTTGAATGTTTTGTTCAGTTTATTTGTAGACTCACAGGAAGCCATCAAGAGACCAAGATGTTAAAGACATAACCAAAATTCAATCCCTACCAAGCATTAATCTCAAGGGAAGTCATCAAACTGAGTGAACCAAATATATATTTTATTTCCAAATGAAGAAACTTCAAACATCATAAAGTTGTGTAAAAAAAAAATTAGATACTGCAAAGGAAGTCAACAGATCTTCCTAAAATCTTGTTGAAAGCTACCTCATAAGTACCAAAGAGAACATTATATGAACAAACTAGCTGGGAATTCTCAATACAGTCATTTGATTTGTTAAAAACATGCAATCAAATCTCACTCGTGTCACATCCTACAATCATGAAAATAGATAAAACAAGATTATGTAGTCATAAATATGTTATGTGTGATACAAAGGATGAGATAATCATGGTTGTAACATTTTTTATCAAAGGTCTGTTCAGTCACCTTTGACTTGGAGGTTAAACCACAATAACGATAAAAATTTATAGTTTTTACCTAATATTCAACATTAGGAAAATAAAAGCTACATTTGCAAATCCTTAATGAAGGAAAAGCCAACAAGCTATTACAAACTGCAATTATAAAATATAGTTTTGTTTTTGCTTTCATGGTTACTCAGAGAGGAAGAAAGTGTTCATTCAGGAAGGCAGTAACTGTAAATAAGGACTTACACAGACCAATGCAAACTATCCAAGCCATGCCTCCAAAGAAAAGGCATAGATACAAGGTTAAGAATCTTGCTTTACAACTTCATGGTTTAGGGTTTCATTACTTGTTAACTTTATGACTAGTTTTACTGAGCTTTTGGAGACAAGTAAATTAAAAGATCCCTCACTTGAAAAACAGACTTAGGTTTGTAACTGGAAGGACATCCAAGCATAAAACAGTCCCTGTCTATGCTAACATAGTAAAAAGAATGTTAAATGAACAAATGACTAGAATAGATGCTAAATTATTTTTACAAACAGACTATGGCTAATGAATTATTCTGGCAATACAAAGTGTGGTAGGGTTATTTTTTTCTTCAAAACACTATGACCTTGAGATATATTGTTTGTAGAGAAATTATCCTGCTACAAACATTATTTCAGCTGTTTCTCAATCTCAATTTCCTCATGACTCTGGCCTAAAATGTTGGTCAATTTAATTTATTTTTAAAACCAAATTCCTGCTTTGTTGTAGCTTCTGTTACTCAAACTTCAAATATATAATACACTCATAACACTTTTCCTCAAACCAAAATAGTACCAACACAATAACATCATGCCAGAATTTAAAAAAATAAGAAACACAAAGGTTAGTTATAACAACAGAAAGGAGAAGAATAGTTGTTAATTTATTTGTTCCAACTAATTACTGCAGATGAACTATTTTAGAAACACTAAATATGGTTGAGATATTGTTTCACCCAAAATGCTGCAATCTGATAATCTCCAAAGAGTGAATCTGTCAGAGGTATTATAAAGCTAATTCTGTTTCATCATGTCTAATGGTTTTGGCTTAAAATATCGATAGATTAAAATGTATTTAATATATTTCATAAAAGAATAATTCTTGCATTGTTAGGGCTTCTTATATTTAAATTTCTAACACATAATGATTTATACTATATTTTTCTCAAAAGAAAATATTTGGAATGCCCAATACATACTGTATGCTGTGACAGTACCACAACATCTCACTCAAGAGTTAAGAGCTGCACCACAATCAACACACATGAGCATGCCATCACTTGCAAGCAAGTATGACCTAGCAGTTTGTATAACACTTTTGCTTGTTTTATACACCTACATAACAAACAAAAACATTCTCTCAGCCACCCAGTTTTGAACTAGTGAAACACTCGTGGTGTGACAGCTGAAGGGAAAGAGAGCAGTGCCAACTGAAACTCAGCACCTAATTTAATTTACAGCTGAGTAGATTGAGGTAAACTGAAATGATGTGTGCCTTGCTAAATGACATAACATACTGCTTCATCCACTTGGCAACATCACAACTCCTAGGCTATGCATCTTCATGTGTGTGTGTGTAGCTATGTGTAAGAAGTTTTCTTCCGAACTATATGGTTCCAGGTTCAGTCCCACTCTGTGTACCTTGGGCAAGTGTCTTCTACTATAACTGACCAAAGCCTTGTGAGTGGATTTGATAGCCTGTCGTGTGTGTGTGTGTGTGTGTGTGTGTGTGTGAATGAAAGAGGCTAAATCAGCTTAGCAGGAATGGACTTAGCAGGGTCCCTTGACTTCTTTTATATATATGAAATATGTATGTATATGTGTGTCTTGACATTGCTTGATACTTGTAAATGATTGTTGATTTTTTACAAGCAGTGTCAGTCATTTCCAATGTTCTGTGAGAACATGTCTGACCGATGCAAGCATGGAATAGTGGACATTAAAATGACAATGAATGATGATGATAATGATGATGATGATGATGATACATGTGTGTGTGTGTTTGTGTGTTTAATTTGTAAGACAAAGATGAATAAAGGAATATTTAAAATCACACAAGGTAAATTCTTGATATTTTGAAATTATCCCCCCCTCCCATTGAGAGAAAACTAAACAAATACCCACTAAGCATCGAGAATTCCTGGTCCTTGAGATTATTTCCCCTTCTCATTCAGAATTTGTTGCAACTGTCTCAAAAGGAAGTTAATTTCAATAAATCAAGAATCTATCTTATATAGTATTTAATATACCTTTATTCATCTTGTCCGAGTTCGTGCCACTGGCATGTTATTTTGTTTTATCTCGTTTATGTTTATATAATTTGTAAATGGTTTCATTGAGAATAATAAGAGGACTTAATGCATTGGACAGAGTAATTCTTTTTATTTATTGCAATGTACTAGTTAAATAAAGTCTTCACTCACATCGTATCAGTATGATAGATGTTGCATTCACACACACACTGACACACACACATACATATATATGTGTGTGTATATATGTATGTATGTGTATGTGTATAAATTGTTATGAATATTAGATTCATGCACAGATGCAGTTATGTGTATTAAATAACTCACACTTACATACACATAATTATACACATGTACATAAATATACACAAACACATACATGCACACAGATAGACAAACATATGCACAAAGATACATGCGTGCACATAGTCAAATAGATACATGTATATAGACACACACATGCATATATATATCATTTTTGAAAAGAGTACTTATAATCTTAAATATTGACGTTTTTTTTAGATATAAATCTTATAGAAATGTGAGTGGAATACAACAAAACACAAAACGGCTAGTTTCCTGAAAATGATATCAATAAAGTAAAAATAACTTAGTTAATATATATAAAAAAAAAATAAACATTCAACATTTTAAAACTTCAAAAACCAGTGGAAGACAAAATAGAACAAAACAAGTTAAATTATAACTTGCAAATTATTGAAACTGCTTCAACAATCCAAGCTTTCATCAATTTTTAAAAAATTATAACTTAAGAACCATAAAAGAGACATGATAATTTTCTTGCATTTAGTCAGTTTTATGTGGCAAACGTGGTGGTGGCGGTGGCAGCGGCGGTGGTCGTGGTGGTGGCGGTGGTCGTGGTGGAAAATAATCACTATGGTGACAATAGTAGCAAGGGTTGATCTTTGTGTGTGAAATCAAGTAACTTTTCCAACTTTGACAACACAAAAGAAGACATTGGAGATATTCGAAGTTAAATGCTTCTGTTGTTGTTCTTGTATGTTTATCCCCCAAGTCAAGCCTGATTCAACAGAGTGATGATCAAAGACATTCCAAAAGTGACTAATTTTATTTTTTATTACATATATAAATCTTGGACTACATTGTATTTGTCCAGCCTTTCCCAAGATGGTAGGCTGTGATTTGAGAAAATTTGGCTGCTATGTCTTGGAGAGTGAGTTACTGATAGGATTATATTAACTCTTTTGACATAGTTGCTGTTGTTCAACCCAGATTAATCCCTGATTCAGAAGACCTATGATGTGGTTTGTTGGTTCAAAATGATCTCAATTAAGTAAATCATATGCATATATGTTTAAGTGCTAAAAACTACAGCTATGTTAACAGTTGTATATTTGAAATATAATTATTTTTAATATTGGCATGAGTCCAGCAATTTTGAGGGGAGAGATTAGACCATACCATCAATTTCAATACATGATTAGTACTTGACAAAGTTGACCTCTGCAGGATTTGCAAACATGAAAAATAATATTGGAGTAAATCAGTGTATTTAGGGATCATTAAAAGTGGTTTCAATTAACCTTTAATATACACATAATTACAAAGTAAAAATGCTTTCATTGACTTTTCTAGGATGTCATGACTGCTACAAAATTTATTTTGTACCAATGACAAAAGGCCACACATACACATATGAGGGAATGCTGAAAAGTTCCTGGTTTTGGGTAAAAAGAAAATACTGGAGGACCAATTAATTATGATTTTATTCAACATGTTCCTCTCTCAGATTCACACAGATTGCAACAGTCCTTCAGTTTTCCTAAGCCATGTAAAAGAACTTGAAAGTTTGGACCTCCAACTAGGCACTTTGTGATACCCTTATAGCCACAAACTTTTCAGCATAACCTCATATATATATATATTATACACTCTATTATTTGCTTTATTTAAGAGTGCTTATGATGGATTATCTTTGAAATGGAGAAAGTTTTTAAATATGCAGATACAACAGAAATGATCATCAGTATTGTACAGTGCAAATTAAAGATTGTTATTTTCTCCATTCATAATTTTATCATAATTTTTGACTGAGGACTGGCGAACCAGATGGCCGCACCAGGCTCCAATCTTATCTGGCAGAGTTTCTACAGCTGAATGCCCATCCTAACGCCAACCACTCTGAAAGTGTAGTGGGTGCTTTTACATGCCCCCGGCACTAGGGCCAGTCTGGCGGTACTCGCAACAGCCACGCTCAAATGGTGTTTTTACGTGCCACCTGCACAGAAGTCAGTCCAGCGGCGCTGGCAACGACCTGGCTCGAATGTTGTGTTCACATGCCACCAGCACAAGTGCCAGTAAGACGACACTGGTAACAACAGACTTCTTTCAGTTTCCATCTACCAAATCCACTCACAAGGCTTTGGCCAGCCCAAAACTACAGTAGAAGACACTTGCCCAAGGTGCCATGCAGTGGGATTGAACCAAAAATCATGTGGTATGGTTAGGAAGCAAGTTTCTTACTATACACTTACACCTGTGTCTATATATATATATATGTATATATATAAAGCAAAAATACAAATAGAGAAAATCACATCTTTAATTGTAGAAATCATCTTACAAAACTAATTATTGTTTCTGTGGTATTAACATATTTAGATATAGAAAATATGATTGAAACTTATATTTCCAAAAATATATGTTAACAACGTTTTCAAGGCAATCCAAAATTAGTTAAATTCAAAGTGAACCAAGGAAATATTTCCAGTACACAAACACATTCAAAAAGAATAGTAAGATGAAATATAATCTAAGAAAAGCTATTTTTGTTTTCAACTATTGTTTACATGAGTGAATAACAAAATAATAAAAAATAAACTTAAGAATACTACGTTAGGACAATTAGAAATATAGGCATTTCAGGTCACAATTAGTTATCTATTTATTAAATAGAGTAAACATTTTTAGAAAAAATATGCTTATAATATAACATATGAAAAGTAATTATAATTAAGAATTGAAATACTTGAATGCCTTCTGAAATTTGTGGAAACATTTCATCATAAAATTTCCATCAAAATTTAATAAAATTAATTTAGAAGTAATTACATAATACATTTCTTCAAGACAAAGATCACACATAGAAATGCCAATATTGTATGATGGTGCATAACTAATAATGGACCAAGTTAAATCATACTTAATGTTCCTATTTTTAAATCCCAAATGTATTTACTAAGATTTTTTCTTCTATACCTAAATGAATGAGAATGATTATGAAATCTAGATTTCCAGAGTGTAGTGGATGAACTTACATAATAATATTTATGACCCCTAATTATTTTACACTAACAGACTGTATTTTTCCTTAAACACTGATTTTCTAAAGTGCAGAAAAATTTTGCTTTGAAATTACAAAGGCCTTTATACACTTTAAAAAGTGTATAAAAGTTCCTACTAGTCCTCCTCTCAGAATTAAGTGTTTAGACAGGATTATCATTATCATAATTAATGTTAAAACGAGGTATTAACTTAACTGTACTATCAGAATCAGAATTACTTTTACTTAAAGAATCGAAATCTAGTTCAGGAAAATTATCATTAAAGTTAATTTCGCAATACACATTATCGATTTTACTCTTGTTTATAGATTTTGAGTTAAGATATTACCTAATTCTCTGTTTGTTGTTTTCTACAAGCCCCTGTGTGTGTGTGTGCATAAGTGTGTGCATGTGTATATATATATATAGAGAGAGAGAGGGAGAGAGTAATAACAAAAAGGGAGGAATTATCCCCATGTGGTGAGTTGTAATGCAAAAATATATATATAAAATATTTTATATATGTATTTATTGCTTTATATATATATATTGGCTTGTAAAAGACTGCAGAAAGTTGTTTCCCCATCAGTGAAGTATTATAAAAATATCTAAAAACAATAACCCTTCCTATTATTATATATACATAATTATCACCACCTGTCAGGTTGATAATTTAGTGTTAAACATTTTATCTACAAGGGACGGCTGAAAAGTTCATAGGCTGACCAAGATACTCTCATGAAATGTGACTAAATAAGGTCTACTTTTCAACATAGTTCCCTTGATAGAAGCTTTTTTTCCTATTGCTCAAAAATGTCAACAACAGACAACGTCATCGTCACTGCAATACTGGTTCCAGCCAAGTGGGGTTTTTTTATGTTGGTGAACTGCTGATAGTCAGATGGGGCCAAATCAGGTGAATAGGGACAGTGATCAACCAGTTAGAAGCCACAGTCATGCACAGCAGCCATTAAAATCAAGAACTTGTGCGCTGGAGTATTTTCCTGATTGAACAAATCCCCTTTTGTTTGTTTTCCTGGGTGTTTTTGTCTTGATAGTCTTTCATGACTACCTCAGCAAGTTGGCATAGTACTCTCCATTGATGGTATGGTACTTTTCAAGATAGTCAATAAACACAATGTCTTTTGTGTCCAAAAAAACTGAGGCCATCACTTTCCCTGCAGTTGAAACAATCTTGGCCTTCTTTGGAGCAGTTGATGAGCGTGCTTCCACTGCATGGATTATCTCTTTGTCTCTGGCTCAAAGTAATGAACCCAACACTCATTCTGAATCAAGAAAGATTCAATGAAACCAGCTGGAACTGCCTCAAACAATGCCAGATCTTCCCATGATGTGATCAGCCTCATGTGCTTTTGATCAGGTGTCAGATGTGGAACCCACCAAGCAGAAACCTTCATCATACCAAGCTTACTGTACAGAATATTCTCAACTTTCTCATGGAATATGCTAATATCATTACCTATTTGATTTATCATCAATCATCTGTCATCCATCACCATATAGTGAACATGATCAATGTTTTTTCAGTGGTAGCAGTTGCAAGACATTCAGACCTTGGCTCATCTTCAAACTCTCTGTTCCCTTCCTAAATTCAGCTGCCCACTTTTGCATTGCTAATAAAGCTTTATATCCTAATGTAGCGACCATGTCAGCATGAATGTCTCTGAGAGTTAAAGCCTCTTTCTGCAGGTGCTTAATAACACTACAATTCCAAATTTGTCCCATTTTCAAGAGAAGTCACTACTAGTTACATTTGAGGTTTTCTTTGAACAGTTAGGTAACAGTTTACCTGTTAAGAAACAATGCAGTTAATAATAAAAGTCGAAATTAATGCATGCAAGATTTCACTGTTCTAGCATCACTCCTCATAGTCAGCCTATGAACTTTTCATTCCACTCTCATACCTACTTAGTGTAATTAGCAAGAAAAATATAATATATAGGAAAAATAATCAACTAAGAATAAGTAATACTCAACAAGCCATTTCATGTCAACTCTCAGTCTGCAATTGTTCAGTTGTTTCTCGTAAGAAAGGATTCCGAATATTCAGCTCAAGGAAGAAATCTGTATCGTAAAAACTGACAACCACAAAGTCTAGAATGAAGAAGTTCAAACCTTAATCATTTGAAGCCTTAGGCAAGATTTTCCCTCTGAGATTGTTTGATTAAATACCAAATGAAACTCTGAGAACAATGACAGTCCAACAACCAAGCAGAGCCCATATCAGGAAAAGGAAATGTTATCTATATTTACATTTTGTGAGAAGACCTTCAAAATTTAACTGGCAAGTAGCCACTACCATCACTTCCTCATCAAAAGGAAGCGATGACATTCCAAGCAGATATTATTATAAGTATTATTATTATATATAATATTATTGTTGTTATTATTATTATATTGTTGTTATTGCTATAATTATTATTATTATATATAATATTGTTGTTATTGCTATTATTATTATTATATATAATATTGTTGTTATTGCTATTATTATTATTATTATTATTATTATTATTATTATTATTATTATTATTATTGCTGCACAATTAGAAGAATGTGTACAGGTTTGCTTTGTTTATTGAACTGAACATCATCATGTCTTGATGACATCTTGTCTAGGAAAGGATGCAGCAGACTGCTGTTGAATTTTGAATTTCAGCATTTTTGTGTATTTTCATTTTTATTACTCTTGTCTTATTCTGAATCTGAGGGAAACAGATTGTTGAAATACTGTCAAGTTCAATAAACAAAGTCAATTTGCATTTTATTATATATCACATTCTTCTGACTGTATATTTTCTTTCATAGAGAGCTACATCATTCTTCATAAATTATTATTGTTATTATATTTATTTTTATTTATATTCTGAATTCAAATTCTACCAAGGTCATTTTTGCCTTTCATCCTTTCAGGATTGATAAAATAAGTACCAGTTGAGCACTGGGATTGGTGTAATCAACTTAACACCTCCCACAAAAATTCCAGGCCTTGTGCCTATAGTAGAAAGAATTATTATTATTAGAGTGACATATAAGAAAGCGAGCTGGTAGAATCATCAGCACACAGAATGCTTTGCAGCATTTCATCTACCTTTATGTTCTGAGCTCAAATTCCAATGAGGTCAACTTTTCTTTTCATCCTTTCAGGGTCAATAAAATAAGTACCAGTTGCGCACTGGGGTTGATGTAATCAACTCACCCTTTCCCCCAAATTTCAGGCCATGTGCATATAGTAAAAAGGATTATTAGAGTGATATATTGAATAAGTGGTTTTATTTTCCATTTGTTTTTTTCATGTAAAGGGGAGAGGCTTGCAAAACCCTATAATCAAAGAGCTAGACTAGTGTAAGTATAACTCTGACAGGTCTAACCAAACTGGGTAGGTCTGAAGTGAGGGATTAGATTATATAAGAATCACCATCAGAAGCCTAATGCTTTAGCAGATGAATCAATTAAAGAAAGATCAATGGTAAATATAACAAGATGTTAGAAGATGGAGTCATATTGATAATGTTGATCATGGTTGCCTAGTTCTGAAAGTGAACCATTGCTAATATCTGTAAAACCAGCGATTATATATGCCATGCAACCACTGAAAGATACAGTATGACCATAACACAATCCAAGCAAGCTTGACTATATATATTCTTTTATTCTTTTACTTGTTTCAGTCATTTGACTGCAGCCATGCTGGAGCACCACCTTTAGTCGAGAAAATCGATCCCAGGACTTATTCTTTGTAAGCCTAGTACTTATTCTATCGGTCTCTTTTTGCCAAACTGCTAAGTTATGGGGACGTAAACACACCAGCATCAGTTGTCAAGCGATGGTGGAGGGACAAACACAGACACACAAACACACATACATATATATATATATATATATATATATA
>NC_068989.1:38170874-38185091 GCF_001194135.2 Octopus bimaculoides | reverse complement strand
CTTACCCATTCCTCCAAAAATGCTGGCCTTGTGCCAAAATTTGAATCCATTTTTATTACTAATATTATTATTATTATTATTATTATTATTATTATTATTATTATTATTATTATTCATTAGTGCATCAGACAAAATGTTTAGTGGCATTTCTTTCAGATCTTTATGTTCTGAGTTCAAATCTCACCAAAGTCAACTTTCTCCTTCAGCCTTTTGGAGTCAATAAAATAAGTACCAGTCAGTTTCTGAGACTGATGTACTTGACTAAATTCCATACCACTGAAGCTTCTGGCCTTGTACCAAAATTAGTCAGAATTGTTTATTACTACTACTACTGCTGCTAAATAATAATAATAATAATAAATGCCCGGATGCAGTATCAGGCAGTGGCTCTCATGGCTTCTGATTTTAACTGATTGGAAGTTTTATCATATATATTGTTTTGTATTGGCACAAAAGATGGATTACAGCAAATATTCTGCTCAATACCACAGATTTGCTTGACAGTTGTTTGACTTTAACCAGTTGAGCATGTCCCTTGGTGGCTGACAATATTTGCATCTCTGATCATGAGCAGAAGTAGTGGGGGAGCATCAAAGCCATGTGTTGAGAGGAATTCTTTGGGGTTTGAATAATTCACCTTTGGAAACATGGGTGTTTTGTTCAACATCCTTAAACAACTCTTATTCAGTGACCTTTTGAGTGGGATAGGCTACTCGAAGAAAATTCTAACTGGGTCCCACCTGCAAGTTCATGCACTATTTATCTTGATATGAGATCAATATGTCGTGCACATATGGTTTTGATGCATGTCCCTGGTGTACCCTTATTGGATATCTAGTCATGATGGGTATACTGGGCTCCGTATATTTTACCCCAGTGTCATTTTGATGGCATGATCTGCTCTCTCACTCAATAATAATAATAATAAACTGTAAAGGTTATGCCTACAATGGTTGGTGCATTGGGAACTGTAAACAAAGATATAACAAATGGTTGAAGGAGGTTGGAATAGAATGTCTTGTAGAGCTTGTGCAGAAAGTTTGCCTTACAGACAGGAAAGGTTATCAGGAGTGTCTTAAGCACTTGAAAGGCTATTGAAAGCTTGTGGATACCTAAGGTTACAAGTAGTAATCTGCAACCCCCATAAATTCTGCCAGGAATAAGTACGAACCTAAGTCAAATCAATAATCCTTTCTACTAAAGGCACAAGGCCTGAAATTTGTGGGGAGAAGACTAGTCAATTATATCAGCCTCAGTGTTTCAATGGTACTTAATTAATCAACCCCAAAAGGCTGAAAGGCAAAGTCAACCCAGTGGAATTTGAATTCAGAACATGAAGATAGACGAAATGCCACTAATCATTTCACTTGGTAGGCTAATGATTCTGCCAATTTGCTGCCTTAACCTCAAAATCAGCATTTTTGAGGGAAGTGGGTTAATTGATAACATTGACCATAGTGCTTAACTTTATTTTATTGACTCTGGAGGAATGAAAATCAAAGTCAACATTTTGAATTACAGGCACAACAGAAACAGGAAGTAAGAGAAAGTTGTGGTGAAAGAGTACAGCAGGGTTCGTCACCATCCCCTGCCGGAGCCTCGTGGAGCTTTAGGTGTTTTCGCTCAATAAACACTCACAACGCCTGGTCTGGAAATCGAAACTGCGAGTCCGCTGCCCTAACCAATAGGCCATTCGTACAGTAAAAGAGCTGAAACAAACACCACAAAGTATTCTTTCCATAGTTCTAACACTTTACTCAGGTCAATACCTTGTTTCTGATTTAAACACATAACCAGTGGTTTTAAAAGGAGGCACTTAATCAATACTGTCAACCTCAGTATTCAACTGGTACCTTATTTCATCAACTCCAGAAGGACAAAAGGCAAGTGCCAGACAAGTGCGGCAAAATATTTTGTTCAGTGCTCTAATATTTGGCCACTCCACCACACTATGAGAAACTAAAATAATAATGATCGTTTCAAGTAGCCAAGCAGTAAACTTATGTAGCCCTAAAGTCTAATCAGTTACCACAATGATCAATATAATCTTGTTATCATGCTCCTGTTCACTCTATTATCCAAACATCATTGTTTGAACAACTTAAATTATTAGAACTAAGTGCTGCAAGATAATAAACTACTTGCAGACTGAACAGTACAAACTGTATTATTTGAGGAACTATTCCCATCTTTATATTTAATTTACAGTTGTATACTCTAAGATTGGCGAGGTTTAGTACCAAAGACAGGTACCAAACACAGGTTCACAAGTGATGGACCTTATCCACTTAGTTGCATTGATTTCTCAGCAAACTATATATTTCATAAAAAAAGACATTTAGAAACTTGCTTTAGAGTTGAATGAGAGAGATAGTGGGGTCACAGAGAGGGAAAAAGTGACATCTAAACTACATAGGAGGAACATAAACTAACAGTAGAGAAACATACCCCAAGGAATATTACTGCCATATGTATAAAAATAAAAGAAACAAAGTGAACTCTGGAAGTCCACTGATAAATCCATTTTCCATTGAATATATGTTGTCAGTGGAACAATTTCTATAATGAAGAAGTTTCTGCTTATATATATTTAACGGTTTTCTTTTTCTTTTTTGTTTCCTTTATTATAATATTTACCCTGCTGATGCTCCAGAATTATCATTTAAGTCACAGGCCCACAGTTCTTATTTGTCTTGCAAATCAATTACTTCTCACAGACCTACGATCCATTGAATGCTTTATTAATTTATCCATGAATGCCATCGCAAAAGTAATGGCATCTCCGAATTTCAAACATACACAACAAAGCTATTCTGTTTGTTTTGGGCTGACTACCATAGATTTAGTTATACATCAGCAGAGTAAGATAGCGTATTGAAACAGTAGATTACCCACAATGCCACATTTCAATGCAGCAATTACCAAATACAACGTTAACTTGTACAGTTGAAGATTTTCTTTTCTCATTTTCTTTCATTCAACATGCATTTCAACCATGAATCATATTTACAAAATAAATCTACCATGATTATCTAAAACATTTAATAAGAATGAGTGCCAAACAAACAGCACAAAAAAAAACTTAAACAGAAATAAAATGATAAAACAAGAAATAACAATGTTAGTCTGGTTGTCTAAAAGTCTCGTCAGACTTTACAAAGAGTTGTGGATGGAATCACTTTTGTATCTGCCAGAAAGCTCCATAACAATTCTATTCATGACAACAATATCTTCTGAAAGAATAATTGGTTTTACTCAACAAACCCAAATGGGAATTCAGTAAGTCATCTGACTTCCTGCAATATTTATCTCTATTAAGGTTTTTCACTTTGGGGAATATACAATAATGAGCAATAGCTGAAACAGGCAAAATGAATTCAATTCAGGCTGAAACTGAAGAGAAGAGATAGCTGTTGTAAGAGCAGCTAGGTGGAAGTAAGCAGTAAATGAAGGGCAAAATATCATTTCAGTTTAGTTCTCCTTGAAATAACAATCTACATTAGTGAGGTGAGAGACAGAGTTGACACTCAGTGGAAACAGAAACATGTACTATTTAGCATGAAGTTTGTAATAACAGAAGTGCTTCTGTAGCAGTGAGAGAATATGCTTTCTAACACACACACTCATAGAAAAGATAAATAAATGAATATATGAAAGATATATTGACATATTGGCATAATTATGCTTCAGTAAAAGGTGTGAAATGTTTATGCACAATGCACATGTGATTGTGTACGTGTGTTCAATTATTTATATCTTGAGAGTTAGACTGTGTGTGCATGAGTGTATATATGTGTGCTTATACAGGCTGTCCTAGAAACATTTACATTCACGTAATGATGCATTATAATTCATTATACTGAATGGTGTGTCAAAAGACAATCATATTCAAACAGAAAATATTACTGTGTCTGAGTTTGTATGAATGAAAGTGTGTATGTGTGTGCATATGTGTTTACTCATATGACAGCATTTGCTCAAATGATTAATAATTTTTGCAATAAATTTATTTACAGAACTATTTATTAAGATTACAATATATGATATAATTAATAATGTTCAAAAAATAAATTATCAATTAGTATACTTCACATCATTCTCAAATTTATAGACAAAGATTCTAAAAGTTAATCACACGCACACACACACACACACACACACACACACACACACACACACACACTGTTGCTACTCAAAGTTTCTCACACAAAGCAAAATGTGAATAATCATGCTCTAAAGGCACAATCATGTACACATACACACATATACTATTTTTAATTACTTTTTCAAACAACCCACTCATAAACTGTCATTTGCAAAAACAACATGTATTTAAAACCATACACACACACACACACACACACACACACACACACACACACACACACACAGAAAAAAAAGAAAAAGAATAACAAAAAAGCCCCCATCATCAGTGCACCAAGAAATCCTAAAGAGAAAGTATAGGTAGATGTAATCAAGATATTGCTTCTTAATTTATTTATATACAAGTCTACAATATCTTCAAATTTTCCCAAGGATATAAAATGAAACGTTGCTTAATCCTTTAGCATTTAAACCAGCCATATCTGGCCAGATGTTGAAATTGGCCAGATCTGACCACTCACACCTACCCCACACTGTCACTCTAAAAATTAACAATCAGATCATTGAAATTTCAAAATTATGAGAAAATACATGATTAATTCAAAATAATATGAATAAATAAGCATTACATTTCACAGAGTAATATAAATTCTAAAAGGTCAAATCTCATCTATATGTCTAACACTTCAGAGTCAGTCTCTGTGTCTCTGAGATATTGACTCCAAAGAGCTTAAGAAAATTCTATGACATTTTAAATAAATGTATAGAAATAAACTAAAAATACTATACTTTCATTGCTTCTGACTAACTTTTCATTTTTATTATCATTCATATCTACATATGGTGTATGCAATGTTATATCAAAATGCATGCATACATTCACTTAGACATGGACTCAGCGATTATTTCCATATATTTCAAATCTACACTATAATTCTCAACAGTGTTTCTATTAGATATGATTAGCAATAGTTTACACTGTACTACTTTACTTTCCTTCAGTAATGAACCTGCTTAACACCAGCCACATTTCCTGCACACTTGCATTCCACCAGGCATTTTCTTCTTTCCTCTCTACAATCTGAGTCACAATATACATAGAGGAAGTTATTTGGCTTAGCATGTCCAGCAGGTCTTCAGTAGCTTATTGTACTTGTATTACACTCACTTTTCAATTTATATTTTTCCTGTGTTCTTTAGAACCCACACGTGTATTTGTCATTTCTCTGCAGAACATGTCAACATATACAGCACAACTTGCTACTCTTGCATCAGCTAAACACAGATGCTCAGCTTTTTCCTCACTCTTCACAGTTTATCTCACACTATTGACTGAATTTAAAAGCTTACAATGATGCAAATACACCAGTCGTAACTACATTTTCACACATCATCAAAATTACCAATACATGCAGACATTTGCAGCTCACAAAGCTATTGTTCCTAAATAAAAACATTACTATTATGTATAATAATGTGTTCTGACATTTAATACATATATTGAACGATTTTATGAACTTTTATATATTCTCTTCTTATGGTTGCAAACTTTTTGCTTTTATTCTTTCTGTAAATTTATATGATGTACATGCTTTTGTTGTTTTAACTGCAAATTTCATTATTATATATTTTAATCTTGTTTGTAGTGTAAATAACTCACTGCAAGAAGATTACTGTAGCATGACCCTAGCTAAGATTTGAACCATAACTCTCAGATTTTCCCAGTTTGGAACAATGAACTAATGTAATACCATAAAAGAGTTGCCATAAAAAGTATTAGCATCTAGGCAGGTATTGGCTCAACCAGTCGGCACTGGTTAACTTATTATGATTCATTGACAGACAGACAGACAGATAGATATGCATACATCTTTTACCTTTTACTTGTTTCAATCATTAGAGTGTGGCCATGCTGGGGCACTGCCCTGAAGAATTTTAATTGATCGAATCAACCCCTGTACTTATTCTTTTTAAGCCTGGTGCTTATTCTATTGGTCTCTTTTGCCAAACAGTTAAGTCACAGAGGCATAAATATACTAACACTGATTGTCAGGTGGTGGTGAGGAACAAACACACACACACACATACACAAACACACACACACACACACACACACATATATACAACGAGCTTCTTTCACTCACAAGGCTTTGGTCAATCTGAGGCTATAGTAGAAATCACTAGCACAAGATGCCACACAGTAGAACTGAACCTGCAACTACCAAGATGTGAGATTTTTCCTTTATGTTTGCATTTTAAGAAATACATCTTGGCAGAATTCAAAAGCAGGTCACCAGACATTGTGAACCAGTGGTTCCCAACCTTTTCACAGTGGTCCCCAACAGTGGTTCTCAACCCTTTTATTTAAATGAGTTTTCCCCACAGACCCCTTTTAATATGCTTATCTTTATGTATATATATATGTGTGTGTGTGTGTGTGTGTGTGTGTGTGTACATGATTGATGCCAGTGCTGCCTGACTGGCTCCCATGCTGGTGGCATGTTAAAAGTACCATTCAAGCGTGGTCGATGCCAATAATGCTTGACTGGCCCTTTTGCTAGTGGTACATAAAAAGCGCCCAATACACTCTCAGAGTGGTTGGCGTTAGGAAGGGCATCCAGCAGTAGAAACATTGCCAGATCGGATTGGAGCCTGGTGCAGCCTTCTGGCTCGCCAGCCCTCAGTCAAACCATCCAACCCATGCCAGTATGGAAAGCGGGCGTTAAATGATGATGATGATGATGATGATGATAGATATATGTGTGTGTGTGTGTGGTATATATATATATATCGAAACGCCGGTGTTAAAACGAGGGTAGCTGATGAAGAAGAATGTTCTCTATGTGGCTTGTGTGTTTTGTCGTCTACGTTTTGTTTGCAATGTCCTGTACCCAGATATGCACCTATACATACAGGTGGATGTCGGTATGCACATACCTGTACGTATATATGCATATACTCATTTACTATTTGTTTATATATATATATATATATATATATATATATATGTAAAGATATATATATATTATCATTATCATCATCATTACCATTATCATTTTACATCTATTTTCCTTTGCTTACATAGTTCGGAAGCATCTTTTCTTAGACAATATCTTGCTACTTTGGTAACTTCTTCCTGGGGTTTAGCCTTCTAAGATCACCTTTCCCCATCAGTCTTGTGGGTTGCTTCCATTTGGATTACCTAGCACTTATTTTTTAAACTTTTATCACCAATATACAATTCATATTCACATCAGCTGAGTCTTTTCTCTTAACTTTGAATCTTCTTATATATATTTGGTTTTCCTCTCAGCCCATTGGTACTCTAATTTTCAAGCACACTGTAACACTATACATTCAGTAGAGCATACTCATCTCAATACATAAATATGGCTGGCAATAGCAAGAGCATCCAAACATAGAAACCAAAGCAAATGGTTTGTACATGTAACTCCCAATAAGAAATGACTTGAACTAGCCCATGCTATCATGAAATATTAGTGTAAAATGGATGATGATTAATGGGATGTGAAGGTGCACATATATACATATATATTTTGTCTTTTACTTGTTTCAGTCATTGGACTGTGGCCATGCTGGGGCACTGCGTCAAGGAATTTTAGTTGAACTAATCAACCCCTGTACTTATTTTCCTATTGGTCCCTTTTGCTGAACCACTAAATTACAGGGATATGAACACACCAATACCAGCTGTTGAGGCGTGGTGAGAGACACAAAGACCCACACACATAAATATATATACATATATATATGACAGGCTTCTTTCAGTTTCCATCTACCAAATCCACTCAAAAGACTTTGGTTGCCCAGTGACTGAAGTAGAAGGCACTCGACCAAGGTGCCATATAATGAGACTGAATCCAGAACCATGTGGGTGGGAAGCAAACTTCTTACCACACAGCCACATACCTAAATGTACATCTGAAATGATGTCTGGCCTTTTGCCAAAGATAATGATTAATAACATAGTTTGTACTTAATTTTGAGTGACAGACAGTTTTTATCAAAATCACCTCTTTTGTCTATCTCAACAAGGTTGATAACATTTGTATAAGTAATACCTGGTACTTAGAAGATTTATCATAATATCAAAAAGAGCTGGCTTATTCATCATAATACTTTTCTATAGGCCTAATTGGGGTGGCAGGACAAACATACTTCACTGATGTAGCACCACCTTGTCATTGAGAGCATTCAAATAAGTTAACTCTGTTACAGGTTTTCATCCAGACCCATGGTTCTCTCTCCACTCATGCTTTTTTATCTTTTCTGCATTGACTTATAAATGGTTAGTTTGATCATCGGTTACATTGGTCTTACCAGTCCAGGAAATCCAGCAAATTTTATGGACACTGCCCTTCCTTACATCAGTCAGTAATAAGAAACATCAAAATATTAGACGTGTATTTCTAATGTTGTAATTTCCGATGTCTATCAATTCTACTTTTGAATTAGTTGGCAATCTTTGATTCAGCAACTTCTTTGATAATCAATTTCAGCTGGTATACATTCTTATTGAGAAGGTTAACTACTTTGCAAATATGTTGCCTTACTTCTTAACTCACTTGCTACCAAACTACCTGAGACTACACCACCTTCTAATGATGCAAACTTTCAGTTTTAACATGATTTAAACTAAAACTTTCATTCAAAATTTCATGTTGACTTATGTTCCAAACATCAGATTAATGATGACAAAGTTATTTTATTAAATTCTTTATTATTTTCAAAATTAAGTGAAATAAAAGCAGTGTATTTCAACAGAAATGTTGTAACAAAATGGTTAAGTAATTCATAAGAATTCTTTTCTGAGGAATGATGGGATTCTAAGATCCCTTCTATGTTGAGGTTGACTTTTATTGCTATTAAATATTAGCATATATCACATCCCTCTGTCTAGAGATATAACTAAGGGAATGAAACATGCTAAAGGGGTGCAAACCCAGATACAAAATTTTTTTTACAAACAAGGTCCATTTTTTTCAGTCTTAATAATAATCATTATAATTATTATGATTATTATTATTATTATTATTATTATTATTATTATTATTATTATTATTATTATTATTATTATATTTGTACATCAATCAAATCAGACAAATCCAACAGTGGAAAAGTAATGTTTCAAATCAGTCCAAAAATGTTTCTACTCTTGTGTTTTTTTTTGGTTTTTTTTGGTGATGTAGTTTATCCGGAGGATATTCAAAATGTCTTTGTTACCCCACTACACAAAACATTTTAGTGGGTGTGCTAGCACCCTCTGTTCCTGAGCCTATGTCTAGAGAACATTAAAGTCAAATGGAACATAAAGTTCTGATGTTACAGTTAATTTAGTGATTCTCCTTGGACTATTTTTGTAAACTTCTACCTCTATGGATTGTTTACATCTTTCAAGATTTTATAGATATAAGAATTTGTGAAATTATTCGAAAAATATCAAATTTTTTTTTATTCATAAGTTAGCTACTTTGAAATAAATCAAGGATTCAAAGTAAACAAACCCTTTGCCACATTTCAGCATTCCCATTGTCTTCAAAAGTGTTGAATATTTGGCAGAAAACTCACACTTTCAAATACATGCAAGCCATTCATGAGACAACAAACAAGACTAATTAATTAGAGGTGAACTAACCAGCAACAAATGATATATAGGTGTGTGCAATCATATTTAACACATTCGTGTACATTCAAATATGGAAAATATATACTGTCCAAATGTACATGGCCACATTAAATATGATTCTATATACCTATATTTCATTCAATGTTGCTTAGTGCACCTCTAATTAATTCCAGCTTGAAAAAGCTTTTTGAACATCAGTAAATGCACCTTTTGCTGTACTAATATAAGAACAAGTTTTTAGTTGCTATGAATGATGACTCTATCCATAGTTGATGATCCACAGTAACAGAGAAATTAATATGTTCTCTCATGATCATTTATGTAGTGTGCCTTTCCATGTCCAAGTGTGTACAAACATGCTAAATATGAGTGTACACAGCTATATGAATAAGTTTAGGCCAATGCATAAAGCAAAGCCCTGTAGGATGCCACTTCAAACTTCCACCAGTAACATGTGCATCTACCACAAAAAGCTAACCTTTTGTCACCTTCTAAAACAGCTGTTTTGTTCTAAAACAGCTGTTTTGTTCTAAAACATAAACTTTTGAGAAAATCCTCTTGTTTCTAAATTTGTATTTTCTATTAAGATTTCTCATTTACATTGTCTATCTAACATTATGAAATATTCTCCATCTTCAGAACTGTTATCAACATATTCCTGAAGCTTATAAAATATGTAAGTCTTAAATGTCAAAGCTCTCATTGTGGTATATTACAAACAGTCAACAGAACTAATGAGTAGAAAAAATATTTCTTTCATGTTAAACTATCTGAAGTTGATTCCTTATCTAAACAAAATATCTCCATTGCAACACTGCCTTCATTAGTTTCAGAGAATTCATAATTCTGAAATATTTCCTCAACGGTTTAAGTGAATAGTTTTTTTTACAGGTATTAGTAATATGATAGTGATCATCAAGGGCACTGCCTTCAAGTATTTTTAGTCAACCCCAGTAATTATTTCAGTCTTATTTTATCATTTTCTTCTTATTGAATGGTTAAGTTACAACTTGATACACAAACATGGTTTGACCAAACCTTGTAGGAAAATCTTGTGGGATTCCATTGTGTGTATATGCATATTTTTCAACAATGTATATCAGCAAAGAATATAAGCATCAGCAACAATTTTTTTTTACATCTGTTCATGGTTACACAGGTACCTAAAACAATTAGGGAAAGCATGTTACTAAACCACTTGCAAGTGATAGCTAGTAACTGTACCTTTAGTATTGCTATTATATTAACTGCTATTTTATTTTCATGGAGATACATAAGACCAAATAAGAGTGATATCATTTTATGTAACCAATCACATAACTATAACTCCAGAGGAAAATGTATTTTGAAATAAATCTCTAAACTTTTGTGTCATAAAGGGGCATATTTGTTGTTGCTGACCAAGCAGACCTCCCATCTAAGACATTCCAGCTATGACCATCACATCTATTATTTCAAGCAGCATATCAAGGATATATATAATTCAATGTCCTTTTTCTTTTCTCTAAGATAGTATAATACAATTTGATGGAGATTTGACATTTGACTATTCTTTCTAACTAGTCTAACTAAATGAAAGATTAAATTGAAAGAGACACAATTTTGACTTTAAAAAATAGAAAAAAATAATATTGAACCAATCTAGGATTAAATATACTACTTAATCTTCTAGAAGTAGTAGTCAAACTTCCCTCAAGTTTCACTTCACTGTCTTAGAAAAGGAAGGGCACATTAATTCAGCCATTTTCAAATGGACAAGTCCCCCAACTTACTAAAAGTAATTAGCAATTTTCTTGGGGGGGGGGGGGGCTGTTCTTCTTTATTAATGAGAAAAGAATATAGTTTGCATCCATATAATTCATCTTCATTTTGGTGATGGACAAGTTTAAAAATTTAGAAGTGCAATATACATAATTTAGCCAAATGTAAATTATAGGCAGAAACAACACCTGTAGTAATTTACATTTATTCTGGGACAACTGTTCATGGATTCTGGGATGGTTGTCTATCAAGGCAACTCACCATCCCCTTGTGAAGGACTTCTGTATTGTGTTTTCATACTAACTTAAGCAGAAAAGCCTTTTTCACACAAATATGTTGAACTAAATGGAAACATGATATGTATTGTCTTCTTTGAGAAAAGTTGAACAGATTGAAATTCATCCCAAAAGCTTTGAAAATTAAGAAACATTTTGAAACTAGTATCAGTTTTCATATCAATAATTACTTCACTTAACTCTTGCAAAACATTTTCAATATCACACAGAAATAGACTCCCTACTCAATAGGAATTTTTATCTGTAATCTCAGAGAAATATTTATACTTAAAAGTTATCAGAAACGTTTCATCTAGATCTTCAGGAAAGGTATTTCCAGTAGTGCCCACAGTTTCTGTGGTTTTGAAAATGTCTCAAGAGAAGGAAATGATACATAATTCCTTGACAATAGTTCTCGTGAAATGCACTAATTCAAATGCCCTCCTTGAAAGGACAAGTACAAGGCATTGACTTTATCAAAGATGTCAGTGAGATAAGATAAAGGCAACACAAATTTCTCCTCAAACAGAAAACTGATTAAATTTTGAATTTTCTGTGACAATAGACCATAGATTATTTCTTCATGAAGCTTAAGGACCCTTTGAAGAACTTTTCCATGTGACAGCCATTTAGCTTCTGACTGCAACAACTTTTGTAAGCAGATCCTGCTACATTACATAATGCAGAAAATAATCAAACATTGGTTGGATTGGCTTTAATGACATTCACGATCTTCACAATAACTCCCATAGGAATACATAGATCATGACTCTTTTCCTTTGATACTAGAACATGTTGATGAATAATGCAATGCATCTGCAGAAAATCGTTCTCATATAATTGTTTGATTCTGGCACATAATCCACTGTGTTTTCTTGTGTTAGCTGCACTGTCTGGTGCACACTGTGACACTCATACTCACACACAGATTATTATTCACGAGAAAAGTTAGCAAAAGTCAGAGAATTTCACTTGATGTAGCTCGCAGCAACAAGGCCTAATAAAACAAAACTAAAAGTCTTTGCAGAGTTTATTTGCATTAAAGGTATCATATGCAGCATAACACTTTTACTTGACTTGAAATATTATTGGTAGTTCCATCTAACTGTAATGCAAACATACCTGAGCTCTATGATATTCCAAAAAGACAATTGAATCCTTTGACATTTCATCTATTGTTACTATGTGACTGGAATTAGTTTCATATTCAATTTTAATGCGGTTTTCTCATTAGCTAAGCAATAGCTCATTCTATAGGCAATGGGTAGAATGAAAAACTGTATGCATTTTGTTAGTCTTTGCAATCATTTCTGACATAATATTATAAGATAGTTGGAAGCAAGATGAAGATGTTTTAACATATGAAACCAGCATGATATTTTAATGATTGTAAAGCTATTGCCTTGCTTTTGAAGAAAGGCTTCACTTTCAATTTTTCCTTCAAAAGATAATGCTTTAATTTGAGGACTTTAAACTTATATTTGATAATTCAACATTACATAAAACACACCTTCCTTCTGGCTCAGCAGGACTGCCATTGCATGCATAATCATACTTGATGTGGGAAACCTCATATTTCTTACTTTTTCCCTTCTTAATTTTAACTAGGGGTGCACATTCTTTTACATTAGAATTATACTTTAGAAATTTTTCAAAATTCTTTTTCTAAATCAATGCAATCAGCAAATGGAGAGAAGAATATGCCTAATGCTGAATGAAATATAAGTTTTGCTGATGAACATGCTTAAAACTATAGCTGCCCTATGGCAGTTATCTACGCTGCACATGCTACACACAAAATATGTATGCCATCTATAAGTGAGAATATACACACCATCTATATAATTCAATGACAAATATGTATTGTGTGACAACAATGGGAAAATGGAGGCAAATGCAACAGGGAGTATTTGAACAATTTGGAGATCATCAGATGAGCTGAACATTTACATGAAGTAAGTGTTAGATATGGTTTGAAGTTTAGAACATATATATATATATATATATATATATATATATATATAAAACTGTGTATCATGCTTTATTGCAGGTTAAATTTTTGTTGATATTTTGAATATTAAACATTGTACAAACGTGAAACTTGGTCCACTAAAAGATCCTAGGTAGGTATGCAGTAAACATTTCAATCATATTTATAAGCTACATACGAAATTATGTTGCAGTATGTATTTTGAGGTGCTTTCAACTGTGTCACACTTTATTGCAGGTGCAATATTATTATTATTATCCATCACTATTATTATTATAATCCAGTACATGCCATCAAAGTAATACTGGGGTAAAATATACGAAGCCCAATATACCCATCATGACTACCCATCTGATATAAGTACACCAGGCACATGCATCACAACCATATGTGCATGACATGGTGATCTTATATCAAGATAAACAGCACATGACCTTGCC
>NC_068989.1:38167535-38170757 GCF_001194135.2 Octopus bimaculoides | reverse complement strand
GGGGGGGGGGGGGCTAGTTAGAATTTTCCTTAGATCAAGTAGCCCATCCCACACAAAAGGTTCCTGAATAAGGTTTGTGTTAAGGATGATGAATAAAACACCAATGTTTCCAGAAGTGAATTATTCAAACCCAAAGAATTCCTCTCAAAACATGGTTATGATGCTCCCCACTACTTCTGCTCATGATTAGAGATGCACACATCATTAGTCACTAAAAGACATGCTCAACTGATTAAGGTCAAACAACTGATAAGTAAATCTGTGGTATTGAACAGAATTATTATCATTATTATTGTCATTATCATTATTTTTATCATTTTAATTCTCAGAGCATGTAATCTTATTTGCTCTGGTTAATTTTGTGAGAGCAGAGAGCATCCTGTTGTGAAAGGTCTCACGGGGTCTTTCAGGATCTCTTTCCACAAACTATAAGACATGGAACCTAGATGTTAAGTACTATAGAAGATAACACCTACATAGCGATCTCAAAATCCTCACTGTCCCCAGTAGAGCAGTATTTTAGCATGTTCTACCCTCATGTCAATTCCAATTTCTCTGACATATTACTTGAACTTGGTTGCTAATGCTCCATGTGCCCCTACAACTACTGGGATGACAGTTACTCACTTCATTTCCCACATTATCATTATTATTTTTATAATCATCATCATCATTATTATTATTATTATTATTATTATTATTATTATCATTATTATTATTATTATTTTAAGGTTTAGCACTTTACTTTATTGACCTCAGAAGGATGAAAGGCAATGTTGACATCAGTGGGATTCAAGCTAAGATGGCAAAGAACCACAGACAATAATACAAATAAAAGACCATTTTGTTCAACTTGCTAATGATTTTGCCAGCTAGCCACATTCAAAAAACTGTTCTGTTGGGGACAACGATGATTTTGAGATTGGTAGGTGCATGTTAAGCATCATGGAAAGAGAAATTGTGAAACTTTTGACAACAGGTTGCAAGTAAAATCAAGAGCTCTGAGAAGTAAAATGGAAATAATAATAGTAATAAGGCCAGCAATTTTGGGGAATGGGGTAAGTCAATTACATTGACCCCAGTGCTTAACTGGTACTTATTTTATCAACCCCCAAAAGATGAAAGGCAATGCCAACCCCAGTTGAATTTCAACTCAGAACATAAGGATGAACAAAATGTCACTAAGTATTTGGCCTAGTATACTAATAATTCTTCCAGTTTGCCACTAATAATAATAATAATAATAATAATGGTTTCAAATTTTGCCACAAGAGCAGCAGTTTGCAGGGAGGAGATGAGCTGATTACATCGACCCCAGTGTTCAACTGGTACTTATTTTATCAAGCTCGAAGACAAATACATAACAAAAACACCAGGACTTACAAATATATATAACATACAGAAAATTGCACTACTGGGCACTGCACACATCCTACGCAAAACATTTGCAATACAGTAACCATAAGAGCATCACAGCAAACCACAGCACATACCCAAGGCACACAGAGCTGCGCTCGGTAGTGAAGTGAAAGCACGTTATAGAAATAAAACTACTGAATAATAATAATAATAATAACAACAACAACAACAAATATATAAATTAAGACACAATATGGCTAAATACTGCAGGCATTTGGTTGTACACTTTACCATTTCTGCTACTCACCACTCTCCACTCTTAGAATAATAAAGATACACTGTTACTGGTTCTATTTGTTTGGTATTGATTAGAAATAAAGTGAGTTGGTTATCAATTTCTTAGTGTGTTTGATATAGATTGAGATCAATGAAGACAGATTGCTATTAAGTCCTTTATATATTTGATAGAAACCAACAAAAACAACAATTTACAAATTCAATCAATTGTATGAAATAGATTAAGAAAAAGCTATGATAATCTGTATCCAGTTATAATATTCGTCTGTTACCAACCAAAGAAACAAAAATGGGCAGTTACCAATTCCTTGGTATATTTCATAGAAAAACTCATCAAAACAAAGAAAGCTGTTACCTCAAAAACAATGTAACTGGCAGTCAGCAATTCTTTTTTTTTTTTATTGCTTTATTGCTCATTCATGAAAAGCAAATTTAAATACTATTACAATGAATGTTATAAATATTAAAATCTATGTCATAAATATTAAAATCTATGCAATACGAATTATGTCATAAATATAAACACGTAATACAAATGGATGAGTATACTCAAGACGGTTTATACCATCCAGTTATTCCTTTATTGATTTCAATAATAGACATTGCATGTTTTTTTTGTTTTTTTTGTCTTTCATGTGTTTTGCTTATTTATTTTTTAAAGAATAGGATATATAATAGTTGTTCAGCTCAACAACACAATTCAATGTATTACTCACATTTTTATTGGTATTTTCAATGAAGAATGAAGTTGATCATTGCAGAAATTATATACAACCGTGGCTGTATGGATAAGAAGATTACTTCTCAACTAAATAGTTCCATATTCAGTCATACTGTGCAGCATCTTTGTGGGTTGCCCAAAACTTTGTGAGTGAAATTTCAAAGATAAAATAACTATGTGGAGGCATGCTGGAGGGGCTATTTCTATTCATGAGTGGTTAACTTAAACCATTAACATGTTTAACAACAGCACCTGATTCTTGGGTGCCTTCAGTATAGTCCACTCCTGTTGGAAGCACTCGGGCCAGGTCTGCAGTCGGAAGATAATTATACCCCTCCCCATCTATGTATGTTCATTTCAGAAGAACTTATGGTTATTAGCTCTCATTCCTATCTGTGTGGAATTGATATATAGCCTATTAGAAAAGACTCTAGTGACAGATTGATGTTCTATTCACACGTACACAGGTGTGTGTGTGTCTCTGTGTGTCTCTGTGTGTATGTATGCGTGTGTATGTGTATATGTGGGAATATATATATATATATATATATCTATGTGTGTGCACATACAGGTATATAGATCTGTGCTCACTTGTCAATGCCATGTATGCCATAAAGTCTGTAAATCTAATGAATCTAAAGAAACTTTAAGACCTACAAACATTAGAACTTAACTGCAGATCTTGATGGTCCAAATGAGATATGCAATCTATGTGAGTGTCTTTTTAAAATATTGTCTGTTTTAAAAAGCCACAACAGACAATATGATAGATCTAAGGTGTAAGTACAAGAGGTGGTCAGACTCTGCATAAGGGAGTAGACAACCACCATATATATATATATATA
>NC_068989.1:38166484-38167432 GCF_001194135.2 Octopus bimaculoides | reverse complement strand
ATATATGTATGTATAAATAAATATAAGATTCAAGGATCGAGGTGTAGGAAGAAAGTTAGCATCAAGTGATCCATGTTTAGTATAGAAACTTCCAGAGACAATAATGGTTTACTGAGACAGAAGGTTGTGGATTTTTTTCTGTCAAAGTATGGTAAATTGAAAAATTTCATTTTATATTTCATGGTAAGCAACCAGGGTTGCTGAGTTGGGTATGCGAATAAGAATACAAGAGTTAAGGAATGGAGTAGATAGGATATGGGCTACATATGTTTCATAACAAGCGGAACCTTGGAAGTGGTAAATATCCAAGCAAGGTGTGTATTGCAGGCTACTCTTCAGGCCAAAGATATCTTGATTAAATGAAAGTTTACATTGTTGCAAGGTGGTACATGTTAACACATGGAAGATTCAATCTTCTAATTGAATCTTCCATTTGGTAACTTGTACATCCTTGCGACAATGTAAACTATATATTTATTATGTATATATATTCGTTCTTCACTCATTTATTACTGTTATTATTCTATGTGTTTTGCTTATTCATGTCCTTTGTCCAGAAATCTTTCGTCACATAACTGTGACCTCCTCAGTGACACTTTCCGTCTTCATGTGTGCTGTTGCTCTGCTTATTACCTTCTGTTCTTCTCATGTTTGAGGAACTGAACAGAATGGAATAGACAGAGCAAGAGCACACATGAAGACAGAAAGTGTTGCTGAGAAGGTCACAGATGTATGACGAAAGATTTCCAGACAATGGACATGAGTTAGAATAATAACATTAAAAAACAAGTGAAGAACGAATATATAGTGCATGTGTTTCTTTGGCCCAAAAAATGATCATCTTGAAATACAACAGTATTTGTTTCAACACATGACTTCACATCAGGAATCTTGCAACACAAATTCATAAACATATATATATATATATATATATATATATATATATAG
>NC_068989.1:38155548-38165969 GCF_001194135.2 Octopus bimaculoides | reverse complement strand
TTTGACACCACACTTCCTGCTTAACACATAAACCTTCAGCCCCTTTTCTTTTTTTTAAACCAAACACAACTCTCAATTTCATGCATCCTAATTTTTCCAACTATTACCTACATGGATTATCATTGAAGTTTAAAAGCTCAAAGACAATATAATGTATTCGTATATTTATTTTTTTATATATTATTTTTTACTTTTTTATAAAAAACATTTTCATTCTCCCTCTTCTTGAAAATTTGCCATGCAATGAAAGCCGGTTAGAAATCCTTTTTAGACATCTATATTAAAATATTCTGCCATATTATTATTTTTCATTTTCCTATTATTTCTCCACGTATATATCATATATTATTGCAATAAGTAAAAGAATAGAAGAATATATCATATAATATGCCGGTGGCATGTAAAAGCACCCACTACACTCTCGGAGTGGTTGGCATTAGGAAGGGCATCCAGCTGTAGAAACTCTGCCAAATCAGATTGGAGCCTAGTGTAGCCATCTGGTTCACCAGTCCTCAGTCAAATCGTCCAACCCATGCTAGAATGGAAAGCGAACGTTAAACGATGATGATGATGGTGATGATGGTATGTATCATATACAGTATGTGTGTGTGTGTGTGTGTGTGTGTGTGTGTGTGTGTGTGTATATATATTATGTATGGGTTAACAAGGGAACCAATGGCTCCATGTGAAGTGATTTTCACAATTACTCAAGTGTGCTATATGGAAGTGTCAGTTCTGGTTTCCATTTTGGATGAGAATATATGAGGATACGTCAGACTGAATGGGATTTCAAAATAAACATACAGATCATGGGAGTTAAGTTGTAGATTAACTGTTTTTCCCAAAGACACAACAGATTCATTCAATATGGTATGAACACTGAAAGAGAGGAGTATGAACAATCCCCATATAAACTGGAGCATCATAGCTAAGTCATGCAAATATAGGGGACAGAGCAATAAATGCAACATCTGTATCATGAGAAAATTAAATATCATAGCATCAAGAATGAATATTTTGAATATTAAAGAGAAGACATTCTCCCCTTGCATGCAGAAGAAACAATTCATACTTCAAAATTTCAAAAATTTCAAGCTTGACCCCACCACTCACTCTGTCACCCATTCCAAACTAGGTAAGTTTTTGGATATTGATTAAATGCACATTATGCTTTATATGTATATTATATAATAAAGACCTATACATCCATGAACTAATGCTGGATTCCCTAACTACACAGATTTATATGCATAGCACATATTCATGACATTACAGGATTCACAAGAAAATCATATGTATATAAACTTATGAACTTAAATCTCCATGGACCAAGTTTGGCATCAGAAATCTATGAAATCCTTACAGTAAGTTCATTGTCTGCTTTTTATTGATTTTATTATATGTATGTAAATATGTATATATATATATATATATATATATCATCACAAGAGAAACTAATATTCAAAAGAAAAAGACATGTTCTCTGTGTTTAGTATATCATTTATTTTATATTTTCAGCATTTTGAGGGGCAATCCAATAATTAGTAGAAATTAAGTGAAGTTGAAATTAATTAAATATATTTTTCATACCTTTCCCATAACTTTTTTTATGTAATACAAAAGAAGTTGCCCTTTTTTAAACACACCAATAACCAATTTTCTTTATTACATCAAAGCTGGTGCAACTAGGAGTTAGTACCACAAAAAATGCACCCACTACATTCCATAACGTAGTTAGTGTTAGGAAGGGCATCCAATCATAGGAACCAAACCAAAGGTGAAATACCTCTTTGCATGATGCAGTCTCCTAACTTGTCTGAGTCAGTAGTACCTCTGAATAGGTAGGTGGTAATTCTGTTTGTTGCGAGCCCTCCAGCTCATACCAGTTTGGAAAGGAAATGATGATGATGATTTTAGATAGAACTCATGTAACAAATTGATTAACATCATTTTAACAATTTTTATTTCAAGATTATCTCAATCTTCATTCACCTTAATGAGAACCTGAGTGAAATGTGAAAGAGATAAAGGATTTGAGAATTGAAACTGTAAATTAGATAAAATAAAGATTAAACCTTTATGTGATTTCAGTTTTTTTCTACTAACTTTACCAGTCAGTAAACTTCTAGATCACTGTTTAACTTAGTAAACTTAATAATTATTGTCATTGTGGCTAGTGGCAGAATTAATAGAGTGACTGACAAATTGCCCTGCACTATTTAACAACATCACTGTGCATTCTCTTAAATAAAAGTTGGTTTTATTATCTTTCTAGAGTCAATAGCCAATAAAATAAGTGCTGATTATGTACAGGTGTTACATTTATGGCTTATATCTTCCCCAAACATGCAGATCTATTTCTAAGTGATATTTTAGACTTTTACTAACTGCTGTTGTTGCTCAGAATGATCTGCCATCTCAGCCTCTTCTTTGTATTTTGTCAGATTTCTTGAAAATAGAATTCAGTTGTTTGTTTTCTTGATGCTTTATAACTTTTTATATTTTCATGACTCTTAATTGAATATCTTTGTAATCCAACAGTGGATATGCAAAATAGTTTTCTAGTTACAGAAGGATTTTGAGTGGTGTGTTCTAAATGAAGTTATTATTTTCCTTGCATGTCTATTTGCTCTTGTTAGTTATTTTAGTATCAAATTGAAAATATAACAATAACTTATTATACAGAGAGATAAAGTATTGATCACTATTATCTTATTATTTGTTTGCAGTTTGCTACTTCAAATATTAAACAAATGTATCTATGATATTCCTTCCTAATGTTTTGTTTTCTTTTATGTATGTTGCATTCTGTCAACTTCATCGATTCCTGAGTATTTGTATGTCTCTATTTGATGTGATTATCTTATCTCAGTTTCTTTATCTAACAAGATATTAGTGTTATTATCTTTTCTCTTGGTTGCTTGGGTATTTTTTTGTAATCTGAATGTTATATCAGTTTTCCTGGTAACTCCATGCATTGTCTGCAATAGTGTTTCTAATTAATTATTATCTACAGCATACAACTTAAGGTCATCCATACATAAAAATGGTTGATTGTCTAATCCTATCACTTGTATCCATGTCCAGTTCTGTTTAAAATGGCAGTTAAAGATGTCTGTGCCAGACAGAAAAGGAGTCAAAAGAAGTCCTATTGGAATATTCCTTTTCTAATGGAGCTTAGTATGATTTTTATAATTCCTCCTTCCATATCCATCTTCAAAATTGTTTGCAATTGACTCCTGAAATATTTTTCTTTTCTCTTATTATTGGTGTGAACTTACTCATGGCTAGTGTTTCTAGGATTTATGTGTGAGAAATACTGTCATGCTATTTCTGCTACTCGGTCCATGTAATGACCAAATCCTTTCTTATTTTCATTGGCTGTCTTTGGTGAAGTAGCTTTCTTGATCAATAACTGTTCTTTACAGCTATACAAGTCTTTGCAGTATCCCTTCTGCTCTTCTGAAAACAGATTATTTTTCTACATGTTCATTAATGCCTTGCAATATCATTGCAGGTCAGGCTTTATAAACCCTGAGAAGACATGTGGTAGGTCTATAGTAATGAGCAATTATTGTGTGTGTGTAATTCCTTTGTTCCTCTTATATATACATACTCCTCTCCAAAATTCTACTAATTCCTTTCCTGTTGGAGCTGTACTGATTTCTGTTTTCATACATTTTATCAAGTTTTTTTCGTAAAATTGTCTTTTAGGCTCAAGTGAAGTTGTTTTGTTTTGTCTAAAGAATCATTGCTGTTTTTCATACTGAGGGATTCTTTGTTATTTAGTGAGAAACTCTAGTTCCAGACTTTCTTTGATTTTTGGATATTTATCTTTTGGTTATGTTATACTTCTACTATATTTGTGTCACTTTCTTACCAATTGTAGTTTTTGTAAAGAGATTTTATTAAGAAATGAGACATCTTTTCTCTTATTTTCAATCTTTTTCACTGTATATTTGTTCTCTATGTTAATCTGTGCATAGCACCTTGAGAAGTGTCTTCTGCTATAGCCTCAAGTTGACCAAAGCCTTGTGAGTGGATTTGATATATGGAAACTGAATGAAGCCCATTGTACACATGCACAAACACACACACATGCGTGTATGTGGATGTGTGCTTGTCTTCTTGTCTTGACATTGTGCAACAATTGAAAATAAACATCATCACACAAGCAATATGTGAATACATATCCAACCAAGAGTTAATATTACTTTGCTTGGAAACAGGTAACAATTGATGACAGGAAGGGTAACTGGCCGTAGGAAATCTGTCCATGATGATAATGATGACAATCACAAGGGCAATAATGATTACAATGACGACAATAACAATGATGATGATGATGATGACAATGAATATTCCTTGCTGTTTATAGTTTATTTGTTTTGTTCTGCTTCGATTTTTGTTAGTCTCTGTTCTGAAGTATAGTGTTCTGTTATTTCATTTATTTAGCAAATATTATTAGTTCTACCTCTGTGGTTTTCACACTTGATAATTGTTTTTTTATATTTTCATTTGCTGTTTTGTGTGTTACTTTTGTTTTACTTATTATTGGTGGATTGGCGGAACAGCTAAAGCAGCAGACAAAAATGTCTCACTGTATTTCTTCAGCTCTTTATGCTCTGAAAATGAATCCCCAACAAAGTCACCTTTGTGTTTCATCTTTCCAAGGCCAATAAAACTAAGTATCTGCGAAGTACTATGGCTGATTTAATCAGTTAACTCACTCTCCTCATAAATGCTGGCCTAGAGCCTAAATTTTAGAATATTATAATCATTACTACTACTGCTACTACTACTACTAAGAAGTAGTAGTAGTAGTAGTAGTAGTAGTAGTAGTAGTAGTAGTAGTAGTAGTAGTAGCAGGTGTAGTAGTAGCAGTAGTAGTAGTAAGGTGGTGAGCTGATAGACTCATTAGCATTTCAGGCAGAATGCTTAACGGTATTTCAGCTGTCTTCACATTCTGAGTTCAAATTTTGCTGATGTTGACTGCTTTTCATCCTTTCAGGGTTGATAAATCAAGTTTCAGTGAAACACTGGGGTTGATGCAATTGACTAGTCCCTTCCCCACAAACACAGGTCTTGTGTCTTTAGTAGAAAGGATTATTATTATTATTATTATTATTATTATTATTATTATTATTGATGTGCGGGCATGCGTTCAGGCTACAGCATCTCCAATGTTTCCTTTATGGTGAGCAGGTGTGGTCGCTGTTTATAAGACTCACCTTTCCACAGCTTGTCTCTTTGACTGAGCTGCAAACCTGGATTAGGCATAGACCGAGGAGGGATGCTTGGTACCTCAAATGCCTTCAAATGCTCACAGTTCTGTTCTCTGCCAGGCGGGCAATGCGATCGGTGGTAGTTCCATTCTAGCGTTCTATAGAGAGCTAGTGGAAGGGAAGTGTAATGATGTTCTCGAGGAAACTCTAGGTGTCAATGAAGATCGACTAACCAGTCTGTTTTGGAGAACTTTTGGACCTTCCAGAAGTACACAGCCTGGCAGTGCTACTGAGGGGCACTGCCTGTTCAGGATAGACTTTACAGGCATGGAAGTGCCATCAGTCGGGCCTACCTGAGGTGCATGCAGAGCGATGAAACTGTTCTGCACACCCTCATCCAGTGCCCGAGTATTGCTGACCTGCGGGTTTATGTCAAACACCTGCTGTCACATGTAGGACGGATCTGGCTATCAGCTGAATCCATAGTGAAGGTTGCTCTGCCACCCACCTTTGGCTGGGAGAGGCAGGCAATTTTTATTTGTCTAGTGGCTGTAGCAAAAGTGGTAGTATGGTGGATTCCTTTGAAAGGGTTAAAGTCAGACACTTCCTTTTTGGCCAAGTCCTAATCAACTTTTTCAAGTTTCACTTGAAAAGGAAGTTGAGGGTGGAGAGGGAAGTGTTGCCTTGTAGCAAGTTTGTTGAAAGGTGGGTGATTGTTAGAAGAATGGCCAGTGTGAAGGGACCAATTCTGGCAATACACCTGTGAAAAATTAAAGAAGAGCTCTTGCCCTGTTGATCAGGCACCCATGGCTTTTGTGGGTTTTTCCACGAGGACCTTTAAAGCGCCTCCCCTTCTGGGAGTTTTATTTTCTTTAATTTTTTATTGTTATATATTGTTTACACAGTGAAAACACTTTGTTTCGTTTTGTATTGTCTTTTATGTCGTGTCATGTAATTTTATATTATTTTATGTAAGCCCTTGTGGCTAATAAAAGTATTAATTATTATTATTATTATCATTATTATCATTATTATTATTATTATTATTGAGTGAGAGAGCAGTACATGCCATCAAAGTGACACTGGGGTGAAATATATTAAGCCCAGTATACCCATCATGACTTCACTTGTGATAAGGGTAGTACATGCATCACAACCATATGTGTGCAACATAGTGAAGCAGTTATTATCTGTAGAATTATTAACGTGTTATACAAAATTCTTTGTAGAATTTGCTCTAGGTTTTGCATTGAGTTCTAATTCTAGCCAATTCAACTATGCTTTTTATCCTCCAGGGGTCGATAGAATAAAATATCTCCCAAGTATTGTAGTTAAATCAATTGACAAACTCCACCCTCCAGATTTCAGTCTTGTTGTTGTTGTTATTATTGTTTTTATTACTATTGTTATTTTGATTTGAATTCTTTGGTCTTATTCCTGGTAGGATTTATGTGGGTAGTGGATTATTATCTATAACTTTAGGTATCCACAAGTTTTCAGCAGTCTTTCAAGTACTTAGAACCCTCCTGATAATCCTTGCTCTCCCTATGAGACAAACTTCCTGTATGAGCTCTACAGAGTATTCTATTTCAATCTCCTTCAGCCATTTGTCTATATCTTTGCTTGCTATTCCAGACGCACCAATTATTATAGGCACGACATTTAGAGTTTTCATACTCCAAATTCTTCCTATTTCAAATTTTAAGGCATTTTTTTTTTTTTGTTTTTCATCCTCTTTCTTTACGATCCTGGAACCAGATGGGCATGATGGGTCGATTAGTAAGTGACTTTGATTTTCTTTATCTGTAATTGTTATGTCTGCTCTGTTATTTTCTAACTTCTTGTTTGTTTGAATAGAAAAGTCCCCAAAAAATCTTACATTTCTCCAACTCCAGTACTCTTTCAACTCGATGATAATACCATGTGTTTCCAGCTTCAAATCCCCATTTCTGGTAAAGTTTCCTGTGTAGAACTTTTACAACATGGTTGTGTCTCCATTTCTTATATTCTTCCTGTACCAGCTTGGAGCATTCTGTCACAGTGTGTGCCACTGTCTTGTTCGACGTTCTACAAGCTCTACATTTTTCTGACACATTCTCTCCATATGTATTTTTTCTCAAGTTGTTTGTTTTTATCACTTGATCTTAGGCTGCTACAATTAGGCTCTCTGTTTTTTTTTTGTTTTTTTTTCAATTGCCCCTTTTTTTTTTAACCATGCCCAGAATTTTGTTCTACATACATTATTGCCCATGTAAAGGTTTCTCTTCAATCTGTCTGGCCTGCTCTCTTTCAATTTTATTCTTGTTTTTTTTTTTCTATTACTCACTTGATCACCTGTTCTTTACTCACTGTCTTTAGTAGTTTTTCTATGCTGTTCTATAAATACTCTACTAGGCTTTTTCTTTCCATCTGTACACATTCTTCTACTGCTACTAAGCCACTTCTGCCCTGGTCTTTCCTCAAGTACAGCTTGCTGATACCAGCTTTTGAATGGTGGGCTCTATATATTGTCAACAACTTTCTAGTTTTTCTGTCAAGCTTCTTAATCTCGTTTTTGGTCCAGTCTATAATTCCAACTTCATATATGATTAAGGGTACTGCTCTTGAATTTATTGCATCAATATGATTTTTTGAATTCAGTTTTGACTGCAATCATTTTCTCACTCACCTTGTGTATTCCCTACTGGTAATTTGTTTCATTTCTTCATTTTTTATTTCATCTGCTTCTAATATTCCCAAGTACTTATACCACTGTCCTTTCTCCACTGTTCCCATTGTTTGCCTATTTGGCATTTCAATTCCCAGGCTTCTTTCAAATCTTCCTCATTTCTTTTTCAAAATAACACACTTTTCTATCCCAAATTCCATACCTATGTCATCTGAGGAAATGCAGATGATATATACAAGAGTTTCAAGCAATTTTTCATTTCTTACATAAACCTTTATATCATCCATGAAAAGGAGAAGATTTATCTGATCATTTCCTTTTCCCAAATCAGAAGCTATTTTAACTTCTCATAGTATCATAACGAGCAGAGTCATGGTCAGTATGAATAGTAATAGAGATAAGCTATCACCTTGGAATATTCCATGTCTGATGTTCATTTTTCCCCGAAAAATTGTTGTTGTTGTTGTTGTTATTATTATTATTATTGCTGTTGTTGTTGTTATTATTACTTTGTTTTGCCTGTGGAGATCAGAGAACAAGGTTACATTTGAGATGAGACATCATCTGACATCATTCTTACAGGTTACATGCTAACAAAGCCAAGTAAAATTTGATGGTTTAGTATAAGGATGTTATGTGCAAGGTAAACATTGGCATTTCATATGTGAAGTATATAGAGTGCACAAAAGCTGTATCTTCTGACTGCATCACTTAATTGTAGTGCTTGAGGCAATACTTTACAAATTCAGGATTGAATTGTTGGAGAAATTTTATATGTTAGTAATAAGGGATCTGTTGAATATAGAATTCTCAGGAAATAAAGATTTCCCTGGGGTCCTAGGCCAATTATTTAGTTCTTATTTCTAATGAAATATTGAAAAGGTTTTACAAAAATTTAGGCCTAAATTAAAATTTTTATGTCATAGTTTTCATTGGCATTTCTTAACAAATATGACAAATATGTTTTGCGGTAAAAAAAAAAGACGAAACAATGATGAATCACCATTAAAATAATTCATAAATTCTAGAAGTCTGCTATAAAACTAATTCAAGTATTGGACAAAGCAAACGTTGAAAAATAAAAACATGACAGATGCTGAAGGCTATAGCAAGGCCAGATATTTGGAAAATAAAGTTTTAAAATGCTTCCATCCACTCCATGTTTAAATTGCTTAACTCCCACTAAATATAGTAAATAAAAAGTGAAAAATTGTAAACAGAAATAAAAATATAGATTTAATTTCTTTCAACATTTAAAAAATTCTTTTTCTTTCAAATAGAAAATAGTTATTGTTCTAAGATCATTCAAAACACAGCATATTTCCCCAAGAGGAAAATTTTAATTTCAAATTAGAGAGAGAAATATAAAAAAAAAAAATATAACTCTCAGTATGTTGAAGGTTACAATTAACATTTATATTCTTAATATCATTACAATTGTCAGAAATCATTGAAATAAATCTAACATTTTGTTAAGAACAACTGAAATTTTTGTTTCACATATAATCAAGTTTCTACACCATCACTTTTGTTAGTTGGATAGTTTTTGAAATGTAATATAACTTTGCATATTCTCTGAGGGAATGTATGTTTATTTTACTGAAGAGAGTTTAGCTGAACTTACATTCACTTTTAACTTCATATAGATTTAGTGAAGATTAAAATATTTCTGAGATGAAGGTAACTTTATAGCATTTTCTTCCTTGCCAACTTGATATTTGACTGAAATTTTACATGACTCATAAAACAGTTCAACAACACATAGTAAGTTTTCCTGTAATAAAGAATCTATAGGAAATAATATATGCTATAACTTTGTAGTTAAGGTAGTTAGAAACTAAAAAATAAGAGTAAATTTTAGAAATTTAGTTATTTTAAAATCATCTATTAACTTTGGAATGTTATCTGTTTAATGTATAGAGTAATTAAATTAGAAATTGTTACATAATTGCTTTCAATGTTTTTAAGTTAATTCTTAATTCATTTTTCATGACAAACCAACATTTCAGTACAATATGGTTAACAAAAAATTTTTATGTAATTATACCATGAGGAAAGTGTTTATATTTTTGTAATGGTTTGGGATTTGAGTGACTTTCTCAGGTCCTCTGAGATTTGTGGATCAATGAGTTTTTGTACTTTTTTCTCAACTGTAAGCTGATGGTTGTTAAAAAATCATTGGCAAGGGAGAAATTCCAGAACAATTATATCTTGGGGAGTCATCATCATCATCGTCGTTTAACGTCCGCTTTCCATGCTAGCATGGGTTGGACGATTTGACTGAGGACAGGTGAAACCGGATGGCAACACCAGGCTCCAATTCAATTTGGCAGAGTTTCTACAGCTGGATGCCCTTCCTAACGCCAACCACTCAGAGAGTGTAGTGGGTGCTTTTACGTGTCACCCGCACGAAAACGGCTACGCTCGAAATGGTGTCTTTTATGTGCCACCCGCACAAGAGCCAGTCCAGGGGCACTGGCAACGATCTCGCTCGAAAGATATCATGTGTCGCCCGCACATGAGCCAGT
>NC_068989.1:38151503-38154584 GCF_001194135.2 Octopus bimaculoides | reverse complement strand
GCTCGAAAGATTTCATGTGTCGCCCGCACATGAGCCAGTCCAGGGGCACTGGCAACGATCTCGCTCGAAAGATATCATGTGGCGCCCGCACATGAGCCAGTCCAGGGGCACTGGCAACGATCCCGCTCGAAAGATTTCATGTGTCACCCGCACATGAGCCAGTTCAGGGGCACCGGCAGCGATCTTGCTCGAAAAACCTCATGTGTCAGAGAGAATTAGATATAGTAGTTAAGTGTAGAGCTTAAGTTGGCAGATAGAATGTGGGCAACAAGAGGAGGTAGGACAAATGCACCCAGTTGGACAAACGTAAAGTGGGTATGCAACCAGTTAGCTCCAAGAAACAGAGGCTTTTGTAAAAGAAAAAATGGACTAGAGGCTTGCCGATACGTGTCAACATGGCAACATGTCTTATTTCCATTTTGTCATTGCACTGTTTGATTTTGAGTTGTTTCATATTGAAGAATCTAATGTAGAGCTAAAAACAAACTTTAAAATTTAAATAAGTTGTCCATAGTCCAAGTATTTAAAGTTTAGTATGGCAAGGATCAATGCAATAATTAGTTACAGACATTTCAGTAAATGGCAAGTTCTAAATATGTAGAGGGAGAAAACTGAGTAATTCAGTGAAATGGATATGCATGCAATTAGATTGAAAAGAAACCAAAACTTTGGGCATATGTTAAGCACACATGAAAATAAGACCATAAACTTTCCAGGTTGCTCCTCAGTTATAGGTGATAATTTCTGTTTGCTGAGCAAACTAAGCACTGTAGATGGGTATAATAAATGAATATCAACTTGAGAAATAAAGGCATGGAAAATATTCAGTGTATGGCTATACCTCTTAATTACAAAGACTTTCACTTTGTAAAAAGCAGGCAGTGAAGAGAAACATGTCTAAGAATATGATATTGCATTATAGTGAAGGTGGAAATTCTTTGCTAATATTGGATGTACAAAATTAAATTACACAAATGGTGCAGCATAAATGATGTGAAGTGTGGCTGAATGCCTATAAATCTATGATTGACAAATGAATGCATCAGTATGGATATGCTATACAAAATGACTATGATTTAAAATGAAATGCATACTATGAGTGAGTAGTATATGGGGCCCTGATGAAAACCAAAGAAGACTCATTAAGTAGTGAAGTGAAATCCCTGGATTTTGGGCCTTACAAATGAGATGACATCAGATTATGTTCTTGATGACAATATTAATTAATTGGAATGGTGATGATACATCAAAAGTCAGAATTTTTATACACAGTAAAATCTATTAATGGAGGATAAATAATACATTGATGGAAATGGGAAGGGCACCAGATGTAGGAGTGGAAATTTTCATTTTTTTAAAGCTATTGGTAACTCAAAGACTTCTTTTGTGGTTAAAAAGGTCACTTTGCAAATTATGTAGTTTCAGTGCTGTGCCCAATGCACAGCAATTTGGACAAATGTCTTCTACCATAACCTTAAGTCAATGAAAGCATTGTGAGGAAAATTTGGCAAAAACTGTGTGGAAGCCTGATTCAAAGATAGTCTCAGTTGTATAGTAGATTTAATCTGTTGCACCATTTAATGCTGCTACCACCACCTTACTGATGGCCTTTAACGGAATACTGTATGTTGTCAGAATTTGGAAGTCCTCCTCTATTTTCTCACTGACCACAAAGCCCCCTTGTAAAAAGTCAGGCATGGGACTTTTTCCTCTAAGAATTATATAAGAGAAAATGTTACAGGCTGTGAATTGAAACTGCGCCACAAACTTTTTTGTTCACTTACTGCTTATAAACCTTACTGCTGTTTCAAGGAATTTTTTTTTTCTACAGCAAACCTAGTGTAAAATGAATATTTGGCTGTGTTCTTTCAATGACTACAATAGCGATGACAGCAGAAACAAAATTATCATCTGAGATATTTTCCAAATTGAAATAAAGGATATTTTTTTGTAGAAGAAATCTGTTGCAAACAGCTGCTAGATATTTTATATGTAATACAATGAATCACACTGAAGTTGATGGCTATATTTACTTTTGATTTATTTATTTTCCAAGCTTGCTGTTAATATTCAGAAAAAAAGAATGGATTCAACAATACTTTCTATTTAGATTGCACCAATTTTAGATTTTGACTCTTTAAAATACATACATATGTATATGCGCGTGTGTGTGAGTGTGTGTGTGTGTGTGTTGCATACATGGATGCAAGTCTATCTGTATATCTGGATGCAGTACCAAGTATGGTCACACAAAACTGCTTACACCGATTTTGCCTCACAAACAAAAATACAAAACACACATACACACAAATACAGAAATACATACACTCAAAATTACACACAAATACACAAACGAAGCTATTTCTACTTGTAATCCATGCTTCAATGGTGAGTAGTAGAAACAGGTAGTATTATATAGCTGAAAAATATAATTACTCCAATATAAAAAATTTCCACTTGTATGCAAGGAACATGGGAAAATGAGGTAAAACAGATATATGTATTTATGTATATACATATGTATACATATATATATATTATATATATATTCATACATATGTGTGTGTGTGTGTGTGTGTGTGTGTGTGTGTGTGTGTATACATATGTATACATATATATACACATATATATGTGTATATATGTATATAACAGTATATTCATATATCTACTTATTCATTTACACACACCCACACACACACACACACACATATATATATATATATATATATATAAAAGACAGGCTTCTATCAGTTTCCATCTAACAAATCCTTTCATAAGGTTTTGTCAGCCCAAGGCTATATTAAAAGACACCTGCCCAAGGTGTCATACAGTGGGGCTGCACCCAGAACCATGTGGTTCAGAAGTAAACTTCTTACCACTTTGCCAGGCCTATAAACAAATATATATATATTCTTTTACTTGTTTCAGTCATTTGACAACAGCCATGGTGGAGCCAAACTGCTAAGTTACACGGACATAAACACACCAACATTGATTGTCAAGTGATGGTGGGGTGACAAACACAGACACACAAAATACATACACACGCACACACACACACACACACACACACACACACAC
>NC_068989.1:38144996-38151493 GCF_001194135.2 Octopus bimaculoides | reverse complement strand
TCTTTCAGTTTCCATCTACACATCCACTCACAAGGCTTTGGTCAGCCCAAGGCTATAGTAGTAGATACTTGCCCAATGTGCCATGACGTGGGACTGAACTGAGAACCATGTGGTTGGAAAGTAAGCTTCTTACCACACAGCCACACCTGCACCTATATTTATATTCAGAAAAAGAAGATAGTCAGGATTTGAGGTAAAAATTATTTATTTAGCACTTTCATCTCTTTTGAGTGAGTCATCATGAGTGATTTATATACAGAAAATTCATGCCTTTTATATGTAAAAGTTAGATGAGAAAAATACAATGCAATTTCAACCATCTCAGAAAAAGACCCTTTTCTTTTTTTTCTCTTTCTCTAATCCAAGCCTTCAAGAATTCTTCACACATATTTACTTACATACACATACATACTCACATATATATACACACACATACAGCTTTCAAAATAACAAAGAATATCCTCTTCCCATTGCAACTCCAGATTTTTTTCACCTAACTCATATATATAAGGCACGAATTTCATGTAAATAAATCATTCCTGACGAATCTTTTAAAAGAAATGAAAGTGCTAAATAAATAATTTTTATATAAAATCCCAAATCCTGACTACCTCCTTTTTCTTAATATATAAAATTGGTACAGAACTTCAAACAATATATATATATCACATTTAAAGTTAATACATCAGAAAAAGCAAATTTACTGCACCATTCCTCTAGAGATAATATCTCTTATGGGCGTGCAGTGTTTAAAAATACAGTATACATCAGAGGTAAATGAAAATCGGTCAAGCAACACCATCTGAGAATGTTAAATACACCATTCCTACGTGGCTGGATGTTGTCAGTAGCGTGTACTCACTAAGACAAAATATGTTACAACCAATACAGGAAAACAATCACCAATTTTGTGAATAGCTACCCAGCTGAATACAAGTCTGTCATGTGCAACAGAAGCAGTGTTATAGTTAAATAGTTATGTATGTAACTTAATGTAAATACATTGTGAAAAGCAAATTTACTGTGATTTTTATTTGGAGATGATATTTTTTATGGACATGCAGCACTTAAATACACAATATATCAGAAGAGGAGGAAAATTGTTCTAACGGCAGCTGGTGAGAATACCAGCTGCAGCATTGGTAGGACGTTACAAAAGTGATTCAATGCATAAGAATTTCATTCATTAAACTGATTGCTGCATAAAATTCTCAGCCCTTGAGTCACTTTTGTAACTTTTAATTGATCCAGACCTATTTTTTACTACCAGGTGGGACTTGGGGCCAGGATATAGAGAACTTTTCAAAGATGAGAGAGAAATGAAGCAAGCATACTCTACTGGATGTACAACATCTGTGTGAATGAATGACAATATACAAAAAAGTTAAGAGAAAAACTAAGCGTATAACAAATCAGATGTAGTGTGCAAGAGAGAAGACTGCACTGGTATGGGCAAATGAGGCATATGGATGAGGGTAGCTGAATATGGGAATGCTAATCATATGTGTGAATTGAGCATGTGGAAAAATGAGACCCAGGAAGACATAAAATGAAGGAAGGCAGGCTAATCTCAGTGTTTTAAGCATCACAGATTGAACAGCAATAGACCACAATAATTAGTACTACATGATGATCATGAAGACCCACCCATCATGGCCAAAACTGAAGTTTTGGAGACTCATAACTGGGAACCTCATGCAACTTGCCTCTGTCAAGCCTTCTCCCTCCCTGCTTCATCTCCCTATCACACATCCTTCATCACTCTGCTGCTGTAAATAAATGAGAGCAAGACTATGTATTTCATCATCCTTCTTTGTGTTACAAGTTATCTCTTACACTGCCAAGAACCATATCCATCCCTTATTCTTAACATTAAACTTTTCCACTCATATTTTACATGGGTCAACCATTCTGTGCTACCAGCTTATTATCCTTTTGCCTTGAACCACTTCCTATTAACTCATCTATGTACCTCTGACCATCTTCTACCATTACTACTATACATCTCTCACTCTTCTCACACTTTCTTGTAGCTTTTACCCACTTATTTTCACTTATTATCTGCTCATCTCTCATCTTTCTTCTATATACACTATTATATATCATTATTACTATTATTACTATTATTACTCTTTTACACTTTTACTTGTCTCCGTCATTTGACTGTGGTCATGCTGGAGCACCGCCTTTAGTCGAGCAAATCAGCCCAGGATTTATTCTTTGTAAGCCTAGTACTTATTCTATTGTTCTCTTTTGCCGAACCGCTAAGCTACAGCGAAGTAAACACACCAGCATTGGTTGTCAAGCGATGTTGGGGGGACAAACACAGACACACAAACACACACACATATATATATACATATACATATACACGATGGGCTTCTTTCAGTTTCCGTCTACCAAATCCACTCACAAGGCTTTGGTCGGCCTGAGGCTATAGTAGAAGACACTTGCTCAAGGTGCCACACAGTGGGACTGAACCTGGAACTATGTGGTTCATAAGCAAGCTACTTACCATACAGCCACTCCTACATGCTCTTCACCTCTTCTGTACTGCCAGTAATCACCTCTCCTTCTTTGCCTTTCCTCCAGCTCATATTTACCCTCAACAACCCATCCACCTTGTTTAGTAGTCACTCCAACCATTTTTCACTCTCCCTGCACACTATTTCAACATCTACCCACCCATCATTCTTGATTTCATCTCCCTACACTCTTTTACTCTCCTTCTCCCACCTTAAGGGTAAACTCTCTTTATTTCACTTTCCAGTTCCATAATAATTACTCCCACCAACCATTATGTAGCGTTATATAAATGAAATAGCCATTTATCTCTTCTGGAGCAAGAAACTTGTTCTCTTCCTTTTTTTCACACTTTAACTTCTCAACAGCTAGCATACAGCAACCCCACTCTCTACACATTCAAAGTATTTCCTTAATTTTGTGAGTTTCATGGTGACTTAACTAGTGCATGAGAAAAGCACTCAGTACACTCTGTAAAGGTGTTTGAGTTAAGAAGAGTATCTGGCCACATAAAGCATGCTAAAGCAGGAGCTGCAACTTGACACAAGTCCTCCTGTTGAACTATACAATTCATGCCAACATCGATGCTGGGTATTAAATATCAATGATGATGATGATGATGATAATTGTGATCATGATGATAATATGTATGTATGTATAGAGTCAACAACCTTTTGTGATTTAGTGTATACAGTAACAGAAAATATCACCATAAAATGTATTTGCACACATGCGTGTGTGCACACACAGACGTACACACACAAACACACACACACATGCTGTATCTGGAAATTTACAAACAAGATGTTTTTATATTTTTTACCAATACTAATTTTTGTTAATTTGGTGTAATAACCTGTTTATTTTATAATGATTTGTAGCATATTTGTTATTATATTTCATGGCATTTGGCAACTTGTCTTATCTTTGGCCACTATTAATTGTATAGTGACCCCCAAGGTACCAGATAAAATTCTGGTCATTCATCATTTTTTACTAGTTCATTGGATCAATGAAAAAACAGTGTCTCTCAGCCTTGCACTGTTTATATAAATGGAATTTAAATCTTTCTTCTCTTTTTTTTTATAAAATGAAGCTAGAGCAAGCAATTCGTTTTCTTTCTACTCAGAATCCAAGCAAAATAAAATTAGTCATTGTGTCCTGTCACTCCAGCTAGTCTCAGCAAGAAACATTTCACAGGAATTAAGCTGATTTGTTGTATCTAGATATGACCGGATTATAAAATATGTATGTCAATTTCTTTTATCTTACCCTATTTTTCATTATCACTGTCACCTGTGACCTAAAAGAGCATTATTGCAAGAATATATATAAACTTAACAATGGAAAAATCATTACTTTTCCCTGTATGAATTTATTAATCTGCAAATATAAATTTTTAAAAGTGTCTACATATTGTTTATACACACAGACTTATCATACCCTTTTCATTGGTAGAGTTCTATATTTGTGGAAGTACAAGATAAAGAGAATTATAAATGTTTTGCCTCTTACATCCATATTTTCTGTAGCAGTCTAAGAGAAAGAAGTGGTTTTGAGAAAGGTGTTAACAATATGTGCTTTTATATTATATATATAGCCAGTATATATGTTATATATATATCCAGTATCTCAGTAGCAAATTATAGGTCAAATAATTTAATTGCGATGTGTTTTACTTATAAAAATCAACAAATAATAATGCAAGTTTTCACATATCCCAAAGTAACTTTATATGTCAAATTTAAAATTTTATATTAAAATATGGTTTTAAATGTTCAAATTTTAAATTTATTAAAAAATATAAATAATTCATCATCATTTTATGTTTGCTTTTCATGCTGGGATACACACACACATATATACAATGGGCTTATTTTATTTTCATCAGCCAAATATAATTGAAGACATTTCACTTGCCCAGAAACTAGAACTATGTGGGTGGGTAGCAAACTCCTTAACACAGTCATGCCTGCACCTATTCGATAAATTTGTTATTATTACATAGAAATAAAAATATTTCCCTATGGTTACAAGTGTTGAAGATGAACATGGTAAAAAACAACAGTGAAGTGAATCAGAAAGCAAGTGAAGCTGTAGAAATGGAACATGTCCATATGTAGTCGATCTGTTTGCAATATGAATTTATTTTTGCTCTTAGGTATGATGAGCATAACACATGCAATTTAATTTTATATGAATATTTATCAAATGAAACTTTGAAGCCTGTTAAATGAAAAGACACTTGATTCCAAATATGCTGCTTATGCAAGTAAATCTTTATCATTTATTTAAAGATAACTGATGTCTTCAAATGTGCAGAAACAATTTTTTGAAAAACATACTTTGGCTTAAATAAAATACTTAAGAGTGTCATACAAAGTTTCATACTTAATTACAAAAGCTTAAAAATGAAAAGTATACATATGGCAAAGAGCTTGAGTAGGTAGTGGCAATTAGAATCATGGAAATTATAACAGAAACGATCTATTGGATAAAATATGAAACCTTTCATTGCCTGATTAAATGGTTTCTAAAAAAAAATAGCAACTGCAGAAATAAATTGTAACAAATTTGTGAAACTTACAGAAAGAGTAAAAAGAAGGAATAATTTTGTGATTTATTTGGACAACCTGACTGATTTATAAATGCAACTCCACTCCGCTAGTGATATTTGTCAGATGTTCATATGAAAACAGTGTGTACGAGAACTTACTGTTTGTCAATCATTAGCTAGATGTACAATGGATGAAGTTGTTTTCTAGAAAATGGATTTGCAAACAATAAACCTTCTACATTTACTCATTGCTTGATTCATCTTAGATGACTAAAATAATTTCCTCAGAATTAAATGTGATAATTCAAAATGTAGTTCAAATTATCATTTCCATTAAGATACATTTAATAACCATATATTTGTAAAATCTATGCCAGGATATGAGATCCAAATTTAGCCAAGTTTTATCACATTCAAAAGTGTGATGGCCCTCAAAGATAGACTTTGAGATAGCACGTAGACTTTGAAATTGAAGTAAAACTGTTTTAATCAGAAAGAGCTGAAATCTTAGAGAATTCTTTCATACAAAACTTGGCTTTGCAAATTATGCTATTTGTCAAAGTTTTGATAAACTCAATATGTTCCTTCAAGAGGAAAACACAAACTTTTTAACATTGTAAGATGACATTGAAAAGTTTTATATTGAGAAATGAATTAATGAATTTTGTCTATGAAAAAAATTTGACTTAATTTGAAAAAGCAGATCAAATTCAAGCATTTGGTATGTGTACAAAAATTGTTCTGCAAATATTTTCAACATAGGCATAAACAATTATAAATTTCCATTCAGTGTAGCAATGAAACATATTTCTTTGACGATTCAAGAAGAATTTGTAGCGCAATCATGTGATTCAAATCTCAAACTTGAATTTTCAGCATTCTTTTTTATTGGCTGAATGTGGAATCAGAATTTCCAATACTACTATAAATTAGTAATGGCAGCAGTTTTATAATTTCCTCACTCATATTTATCTGAATCCACTACTTCAGCTTTAATGGTAATAAAGGTGAAGCACAGTACAACTATTAAGACTAAAGAAATTCCCTTATGAACATACATTTATTTTATGCCGGTTTTCCTATGCTAGCTTGTTTTAGATGAATACATATTGTTGAAGCGTTGGTTTACAGCTGGATGACCTTCTTGCTGTTAACTCTTACCTGTTTTGAAGTAAGGAAAGTTTCATTGCACTTGCCTTTGAAAGCACAGAGTTACTAAATGATCTGTTGTCTGAAAAAATATCAATAAATGGCACTGCCTCCAGCTCAGATCAGAATGTAAACTTTCACACTGGAACACTAATGTGAACACAGGTAAGAACATATACAGACATACATATATACATGCATACACACATTCATACATGCATTACATATATATATATATATATACATACATACATTACACACACACACA
>NC_068989.1:38141579-38144287 GCF_001194135.2 Octopus bimaculoides | reverse complement strand
TATATATATATATATATATATATATATATATGTATGTATATATAGCTGAAGGATTCAAATTAATCAAAGGACATACTAAGTATGTCTACCTGCTGGAAATAAGTGAAATCTCTTATTCAAATTGCCGAAAATACACTGATAATAACTACAGAAATCAACCATCTGAGGGCAAACAGGCTAAGATAATCTCTCAGCATGCATTCAGGTATTTAGACTCATGTGGCCCGGTTTCTGGACTGGCATTATAGCCTCACCTTCCTCAGCACACGTTACCATGATGGAGAGCCCCAACCCGTCACATCAAAGTCTACACTGCAACTGATTTGTTTTGCACCAATCTTGGCAGCCACCAGTGTGAAAATAATTTCCATACAGAGCAAATAATTCAAGAGAAAATATTTGTGATTTTTGATGATTTTAATAAGATTTTCTTTGTTATTTCCAGCAGGCAGTCATAGTGTGTGTTTTGATTAATTTTAATCCTTCAGCTATTTAATGCTTTTTTGGGCCTGCAATTGCCTATATTATTGATTCCGTTATTATCATTTTTAATTGTTACACTAGATAATAATATCTTCGCAAATATTTTCTCCTGAATTATTTGCTCTGTATTAAATATATATATATGTTTATCAATTCGCTTTGCAAGATTCTTGATGTGAAATTGTGTGTTGAAACAGACATTGTTGTATTTCAGGGTGGTCATTTTGTTTATTATTTTTTTTCTTTCCAAATAAACACACGCCCTATTTTTTTCTTCACTCGTTTATTACTGTTATTTTATTATTTTAATGCCTGTCTACTGTCCTGACAATGGACAGGCTTTAGAATAATAAAATACCAGTAGTAAACAAGTGAAGGAAAAATATATAGTGTGTGTGTTTACATGGCAAAAAATAAATAAATAAAATGAGCAACCCAAAATACAACAATACATATATACATAGATATATACATACATATACACACACACACACACACATATATATATATATACACATGCATATATATATATATGTATGTATATATGTATATGTACATATATATATATATGTGTGTATACATATATATGTATATGTACAGAACTATACATATGTATATATATATATATATATATATATATATATATATATATATATATATATATATATATATAGAGAGAGAGAGAGAGAGAGAGAGAGAGAGAGAGAGAATGGACTTTTCAGTTTCTGTGAACCAAATTTACTAGTTGTACAGTAGATATTTGGCCAAGGTGCCATGCAGTGGAGCTGAACCTGAAGTCACATACTTCTTGATCACACACACCAAACATCACTGACAAATCTTAAGCCACAATAAAAGATAAAAAAAGAAACACACTCCTCCCACTGAAGATATTTTGATAATACGTTTCATGCTTTTAGTAAAGTTTCATCTCATATCTATATTGTTTTATATTTTCTGAATTTTAATGGGTTATTTCTAATAGTCATTTATCACAAACAGATTATATTATTTTATTATCTATTAAATTTATAATGCTAAAAAAAAACGGTTACAAGAAAATTTATCTGGTAGAGTGAGATCAGTTGTTTAGGAAGTTTATAAAGCAATGTTCTAAGGAAATGAATATTTCACATACACTAATTCCTTTGATATAATTTTCAGGCATAATCATATAATTCTGCGTATGTCGAAGTTGATCCCCTTTATATTACAGGAACATTTTGTCTGAATTCCCACACAGTTTTTGTCTCATTAAATTTACTCACAATGCTCGGGCTAATTCAAGGTTACAGTAGATGTTTACGGAAGGTACCACACAGATCAAAACTGGGGACTTCATAATTGCAAAAAAATTTTAGCCGTTTAGTAAAACACATGCACCCCCCCCCCACACACACATGCATGCACTTATATATAGGCAATTATTTTCAGATGATAGACTTAATTCATTAAGTTGTTTAACACTAACACAGGGCCTTTGGCATATATATATCTCAGGAAATATAAAATATTATTAAGTTTGAAAATGGAGAGATCAAATGGATACAAATTAATTCATTAATCAATTAACATCTTCACCTACAATTGTTTCATTTATCAACCAAAATCAAAATTACAAAACATATAAATATATAATTTTGCATTTTAAAATACCTTGGTTAGAAAACCATCAGGGTGTACAAAAGAAGAATACAAGGACTACATTATGTTCTGTTGGACTACTCCTATATACTCAGAATATATAATCATCTTTATTATAAACAATGTAATTCTTGTATTGTCCTTTTGTGCACCCTGATAATTTTCTACCCAAGGTATTTTAAAATGCAAAATTATATATTTATATATGTTTTGTTGTTTTAATTTTGGTTGAGAAATGAAATAATTATAGGTGAAGATGTTGATCAATTAATAAATTAATTAGATCTCTCTGTTTTCAAACTTAATAATAATATTTGATATTCTATGATATTTTATATAATATATTCATTGAAGAAATATCTCTTCAAAATGCAATATATATTAAACCAGTGTATCTTGGATAAAAAATATCCCTATAAGAGGTCTAAATATCCTCATAGTGACTAATATATATATATATATATACTCTCTCTTACTCTTTTACTCTTTTACTTGTTTCAGTCATTTGACTACAGCCATGCTGGAGCACCACCTTTTAGTCGAGCAAATCGACTCCAAGACTTATTCTTTGGAAGCCTAGT
>NC_068989.1:38132795-38141569 GCF_001194135.2 Octopus bimaculoides | reverse complement strand
ATATATATATATATATATATAAGATGGGCTTCTTTCAGTTTCCGTTTACCAAATCCACTCACAAGGCTTTGGTTGGCCCGAGGCTATAGTAGAAGACACTTGCACAAGGTGCCACGCAGTGGGAATGAACCCAGAACCATGTGGTTGGTAAGCAAGTTACTTACCACACAGCCACTCCCACTTGCCAAACAAGAAACCCTCTTTCAACCAAAGATTTCTGATTTCTGCTTTCTGCATAGTGTTAACTTTTCAATTTCCACAATATTTATTTTTCAAGAAGCATTCAATATACTCTGGTATTCAGCAGGTTATCAATGCCCTGTATTGAACAACAATAATAGAGACAAGTGGATTGAATCTAAAAACCTCATCTTAAGTTTTGTACTCATGTTGTTCTGACATTCCATGCAAAACTTGGTATATGTACCATCAAAACAATCTTGAAGCTCATTCTTAATAGTTTAGGCTAAATAAATTGAATAGATGAATTCATTTATTATTATTATTTATTATGAACAATTTGATTCCAGCAAGTATTTAATTTATCCTGTTTGGTTATCATTTACAGAAATTGAATTAGCCTATATCCGTGTTTGCTTAAATCTTAAAAAGATTCAAATAAATTCATCTCCCAAATTCAGATCATAGCTGTTAGGTAACAAAAGAGAGTGAGAACCTTCTTTATATGAAATTTTGGTTGTTGTTGTTGTTGGAGGGGGGAGGTGTCTAATTAGTGTAATTGTTTGGAATGGTGCTTAAATAATATATGTGTTCAGGAGAGGTGTTAGCGTAAGTTTAGAAGGATGGAAACTAATAGATGTTGGGGAGGTAAGTGGGAAATGTAATTACTGTATTCTGTGAATATTACAAAAGAAATCCTAATAGTTTCTCTGATTTTTGAGTAGTCTTCTATTTATGATATTTTAATTTTATATGTCATCCAGTATCTTAAATATAATATGCTAATTTTATATCTAAAACATCAAAATTTTGAGTGTGTGTGTACTTGTGTGTGCGTGTGTGCATGCATGCATGCTTGTGTGTGCACAGACATGGTTATGCCACCTTTTAAGTTTTTTACATGCCAATATGAGAGCTTTACTTTGGTTGCTTATGTATCTTTAAAAACAAGCAGATCACACACTTATATTTAAAGACAGTAGGAGACATTGGATAAATTAGTTCAAGATTTGCTGTGTCAGCAATAAAATTCAGGATAATCAAAGACTTGGCCTAAAAACAACAGCATGTAGATCTTTCATTCCAGTAACTGATGTTGTGTAGTCTCAGTTATCTCTAAGTAGGCAGATCTGATAAAATTTATTGACTACACAGTAAAAAAAAACAGTTCTCTATTTTTCCAAATGCATCAAACATTCAACTAGCCAAAGACCTCACTGCTATGTGGTTATTTATTGTATAGGTATTCGCTACTTGGTGCATGTTGCATTTTGTCTATTGTCAGGTTTGATCCTCTATATCAGTTGTTATTGCTGATCAAGAAAACAAAAAAAAAATCTATAAATAAAACCAATCCAATCATGTTCAGCATTTTCCAAGATAATGGTGTGTAATTTCAGAGAGATATCATTGCTACATTTTGGTGATTGATCCACCATGTATAGGTTCCACTATTATTGTGTCACATATGTGTAAAGGTTCTGTTGGTGGCCATTCTAGAGGGTGAACATAATGAATAGCAGTGTTATATTATACTGTTTATAATAAGGCAATTTTGTTCGAAATGCTATGAATGCATGGTTTACTAAGGAGTTAATCTAATTTTCATGTAAATAATAATTATTTTGGCTCGAGAAACATAGCCAAGTTTTTAGGTGGAAATGTATAGTTATTTCTTTGAAACTCAGTAAATGACTGGTATATGTTTTATGAAAATTTATGTGTAAAAAGTATAGAAAACAACAGCAGAATCTGAATACAATAAAATAGAGTAAAATACAAAACTTTGATATTATAAATCATTTCCACTCTGGCTTTCTTCCAAATATGTCATCACCACTGCTCTACATATTATAACTGGAAACAAGAATTTGGCAACACGATTGATATATTACACCAGTCATCAGGTAAATATTCACATGATTTGCTGCTTGCAATTTGTTGTTGATCATTAAGTTTCCAATAAGGCCTGAAGATATATGTGGTTTTCAAGTTAAGTTTTTATTTCCAATCATATTCTTGCCAACACAGATTAACACTGCCCTACCAATTCTGAAGATGCTCTTTATAAACTTTTTCATCTTCTGGTATATTTTCTTAATATAACTACATTTCTCATATCTTACGGTTAGAATACATTATTTAATTATTCATTTTAAAAGGTGCATCCAGCTGATGAGAAACCATTATTCAGTAGACGCTTGTAATATATTTTAGTTTTTGTTAAGTATCTTTGGTTTCTTCTTTGCCTGAGACAAGGTATCACTCTCTTTTCATAAAAATGTTTAAATATATGAGTGGCTGCTAATGTTACAGTTTTCTAGAATATTAATCTTACTTTAGAAAGTATATTTACAAAATCTTTACACTGTGTTTCTATTCAGTATGATTTCCAATCATTATCAGGTTTTATATTTTCTTTATAATAAACCTGTGGTTGTGAATTAGTAGATAAAGATGTTATTATTATCCCTACTTGAGAAATAAAGATTCCGAATTGAAATCCAGTTAAGAGTCATATATGTATAAATATATACATATATATATTTATAAAATATTTACATAAACCTTGGTTCTTTTCCCTAATACTATATATTTATATATATTTTATACTGTGAAACTTAATTTAATTTTAATTTTTAATAAATTGATTTTAATTGAGTTTTTACCTGTAATTTTGGATTTTATCCCTAATATTGTAATTATCATATATATATATATATATATATATATATATATATATGTAAAAATATGTGACACTTATTCGGTAGCCATGATAAAACTCTGAGTTTCGGATGCCGGGGTGGGAACCCACGCCAACATTTCTTCAGTCATCCGGCTATTGAAAATTTCTGTGAAATTTCCTTATTTTTCACAGGAATTTTCAATGGCCGGATAACTGAAGAGATGTTGGTGTGGGTACCCACCCCTGCATCCGAAACTCGGAGTTTTATCATGGCTACCGAATAAGTGTCACATATTTTTACAGATAAATTCCTCTATTCACATAATATCGAGGTCTCTTTCTTTCTTTTGTTGTCCTTTCTATATATATATATATATATATGCATATTTATATACATATGAAAGTAAGAAAAAGAAATGACACAGGCGAAATGATGGTTATGTTATAAGCTTCACTAGCTTACAGCTTGGTCTGCTATAAGACACAGTGGACTCATAGTCGAGGGCCTGAATAACAGCCTATAACCTCATTAGAGCCTCAAAAATGAAGTGCAATTTATTTGGGAGAAAAATAATTACATTTGTGCAACATTGTGCACTGTGTATTTGCTTGTGTGTCTGCATGTGTTTTTGAGTACATGTGCATGTGTGTATATACATATACTTTTTCTATTTTATCTACTTTTTCTACTAGTAAATATGATTGCCTTATGGACCTACACTTTTTTATATATTCAGCAAAGACTTTCTCACTGGTAATGCCTTCACTGTATATTTTGACTCAGATGAAGCTTAAGATGTTATTTAGGCACTCAACTATAATTCCACTGCATCTTATTACAGAAACAGCTGTAAGCTGATGAAGTTCATAGGATAATCACTTATTCCTTCGTTGTCGTTTTTTTTATCACTCTGTACTCATCTAACACTTTGTTCTGGAACATACATATATTGAGTTCTACACTAGCTTATTAATCTCACAATGCCTAAACAAAATATTAAAACATATGCATACATACATACATATTTATATTCTTTTATTCTTTTACACATTTCAGTCATTTGACTGTGGCAATACTGGAGCACTGCCAGGGTTTTAGTCGAAGAAATTGACCCCAAAACTCTTCTTTGTAAGTCTAGTATTTATTCTATCAGTCTCTTTTGTCAAACTGCTAAGTTACAGGAGTATAAACACACCAACATCAGAGTAAAGATTTTTGCCAACATAACATGGCATTCCTGGTTTAGGACGAATGTTGCTGTAATTTAGCCCCAGGAGACATCGTCTCCAGCTGGCTATATGTCATGATCTGTGTCCTTATATTTTCAAACAAGGGAATCTAGCACCCCCACTCAACTAAAAACAATATCTGTGTATTGTGATTTTCTAATTTTCTAATTTATAGATCAGTGACTAGTTGTCAAGTTGTCACTTTGAAAACTATATATTTCAAATGGGAATTTGGCAGCGCCACCTCTAGCTGAATAATTATTTTGTGCTGATGAAGGAAAATAACCCGGAAAGCGCGAAACACAGATATTGTTTTGAACTGAGTGGGGATGCTAGATTCCCTTGTTCGAAAATATAAGGACACAGATTGTGTCATATAGCCAGCTGGAGATGATGTCTCCTGGAGCTAAATTACAGCAACATCCGTCCTAAATCAGGACTGCCAAGTTATGTTGGCAAAAATCATTACTCCAAAGTACTGTTACTGAATATCTCGTAATTTTCTACACCAACATCAGTTGTCAAGGTATGTTGGCAGGGACAAACACAGACACAAAGACACACACACACACTTAAATATATATACATATTCATATATATATATATATATATATATATATATATATATACACACACATGACAGGCTTCTTTCAATTTCTGTCTAGTAAACCCACTCACAAGGTTTGGTCAGCCCAAGGCTATAGTAGAAGACACTTGGCCAAGATACCATGCATTGGAAGTGAACCCAGAACCATGTGGTTGGAAAACAAGCTTCTTACCACACAGTCACATCTATATATATATATATATACATATATATATATGCGCACACACACATATCAGTTGAATAAAGTTACAACACAGTCTGGTTTTCACAGTTTTTATTATTGTATTTAAAAAGCATTTTTTTCCAATATTGAAGTGTGTTTAACATTAAAAAAAAAATTCAGTAATGTTCATAAAGTTCAATTAGCGCTTTCATACATTTGTAGTAATGATCAGATTTCAATATGTATTAACTGACAGTTGAGTTGAGTGCTTGACAATTGTAGTAAAATGATTAACTTCTTCCTTTTTATATTTTTTAGAAGGCTCTTACAAGCTGAAGTTTTCAAATATAGTTTAGACCAATCAGCATGCAGTTTAAATTTCATGGTTTGCCAGGTGCACCGATATTACTGGCATAGATTCTACCTTTATTTCAACCAATTAGCTTGTGGTTTACATGTAATGGTTTTATGAGTGTGCAAACTTAGTTGGTTTCAATCGTTTTTATTTCAGTCGGTGTAAGTCTTCTGTAATTTGTTTGTATTCATATGTTAAAGATATTTTTTAATCCACATCATTAACTGGTTGTTATATTATTGTTGTTATTTCCATTCAGAACAGGTTTGAACATTTTAATGAAACGGTTTTCATTTATCTTTCTTCCAACCTCACTTGCATCATGTAGTTTGTGAAAAGGAAAAATTAGATACATTTTCTGACTACATGTTTCTATATGTTCGCTCAATGGAATTTGGCGATCATTAGTGTTCCGGATTTGTTTTCTGTGAACTCTTGAGTGTTCTGATAATGCATTCCCTGTCTCGCCAATGTAGGGCATTTAATGCAGTAGATCAAATTTCTGCTTTCGCAGTTCATATCTGCATTTGAGAAAATCTGCCCATTTTTTTGTTCTAATGTATCTACCAGTAATGCATGTATTGACGTGCATACTGGTATCAATACACTTGGATACTGTGAATGTTTTATCCTGTTTGTTCATGTTAAATTTTGTCTTTGTTAATAGTTTCTTTAGGTTATGTGGTTGCCTTTTGCTTAAGATAAGTGTTTGATTAGTTATATTTTTTTATTTTACACTTTGTTTCATGATTGGTAAATTTGTTTTGATGATGTTGAAAATGTTTTGGTGATGCAGATTGTGTGTTAATAGGAATGGTATTGAGATGAGTGGAGGTGCTAGATTCCCTTGTTTGAAACTATAAGGACACAGATCATGTCGTATAGCCAGCTGGCGACGATATCTCCTGGGGCTAAATTACAGCAACATTCGTCCTAAACGAGGAATGTCATGTTATGTTGGCAAAAATCTTTACTCTGATGTTGGTGTGTTTATACTCCTGTAACTTAGCAGTTTGACAAGAGAGACTGATAGAATAAGATGGATTCATCTTTCTTGTGTTGCCCTAAGTTGTTCTATAAGTATGTCTTTTGGTCATTGTATGCTATATTCTATAAGTAGGAGAGGGTATTTTTGCTAGAGCAGAAATCCTTTGAGTTCTATAAGTTGGATGTTCCTGGAATTTGGATCATTTACTATAGTGCAAATTTTCCTGGGTAGACAGTACAGGATGTTGCGTTTTGTGTGTGTTGGGTGGCATGATTTGAAATTTAGGTACTGATGTGTATGCTCTTTACTCTTTTACTTGTATCAATCATTTGACTGTGGCCATGCAAATCAACCCCAGGACTTATTCTTTGTAAGCCTAGTACTTATTCTATCGGTCTCTTTTGCCGAACCGCTAAGTTACAGGATGTAAACACACCAGCATTGGTTGTCAAGCGATGTTGGGAGGACAAACACAGATACACAAACATATACACACACATATATACATATATATATATACATATATACAACGGGCTTCTTTCTGTCTACCAAATCCACTCACAAGGCTTTGGTTGGCCCAAGTCTATAGTAGAAGACACTTGCCCAAGGTGCCACGCAATGGGACTGAACCTGGAACCATGTGGTTGGTAAGCAAGCTACTTACCACACAGCCACTCTAATCGTTTTAATCTTTTCTGATAAATATTAGTTGTGATTGTGGTGTTGTTTTTAATTACCACTATGTCAAGAAATGGTAATTTTGTGTTGCTCATTTCCCTTGTGAATTTGAGGCTAGGCTGTAGATTGGTGAGGAGGATGCTGAATTCTTTCAGATTTTCTAGGGATTTAGTCCAAATTAGGAAACAGTCATCATGTATTCAATATATGCCTTCTAAAGGCCATGTCATAGTTTTCTTCAGTGTTTTTTTATATAGGTTTTGTTCCAAGTATCCCAATACTGAGTTTGCAAAAACTGGAGCAAATCGCAACCTCATAGTTGTGCCTCAAATTTGAAGGTAGTTTTTTTCCATTGAAAAGAAATGTATTGTTTTTGAGGATGAGGCTGACCATGTCTAGTATGAAGGTTACAATAAATCTACTGGGGATCATTTCCCTTTATTTCTTGACACAATATTTTAAGGCAGTAATTCCCAAATCATGTGGAATGTTCGTATATAAGTTTTTTACATCAAAACTAACTAATAGTGACTTAGATTCTGTTGTTTTGGGCAGATGTGACAGGTAATCAATGTTATTCCAAATGAAACTGAGTATGTGACTACATAGTGGTTTTAGGATAATGTAAATGAGGTTGCTCAGACGATGTGTCAGACAGGCTGGACCAGCTATAATGGGTCTTAGTTTAAGGTTTTTTGGTTGTAGTAGTTTTATGTATTTAATACCTTGCTTTTTTTTATTGTATCTTGTATTTCTTCTGACTTGTGTATTTTAGGTAAACCATAGAAGTTGCTGGATTCCAACCCAAAATTGATAATATAGTCCCTTTCATTAGGAGTGAAGGAGTTATAACACTTTAAGACTAAATAATTGAGTTTCTTCATGATGCAATGGTCAATATTTGAGGGTATTTCACGATAGAATGTTGTGTCCTTCGATTGGTCTTCATCTAGATCTCGGTAATATTCCATATCCATTATAACAATGGTACCTTCTTTATCCCCATGTTTGATGACAATTATGTTGTCATTTTTAAAATGTATAAGGGCAGACTTTTCTAGTTTTGAAATGCTTGGTCTGCCGTTGTTATTCCTCAGTGGAAATCTGGAGAGGATATCAATGAACTGATCTAGATGTGTATTTTGTCTTTTTGGTGGGTGAAATTTTGATTTATTTTTCACCAAGGATTCATCATTATTATTTTTATCAGTAAAAAAAAACTCCACAAGTCATAGTTTCTGACATAAGTTTTGGATGTCTTCCTCCAATTCCTGACGGTTGACTGTAGGTATAGGTGTCAGTTGTTCCACAGTTGTTTCTTCCTGGATTTTTTCTTTCTCCAGTGTTTGCTATCCTGGCCCTAAAACATAGATCCTTTTTTGTCTATTATTTCTTCTATTATTAACATCTTTTATCTGGTGAGCTTTGTATTTTGGTTATGGTGTTTGGTTAGGTATGTTTTCTTGCTTGTTCCTAGGTATGGGTATATTATTTATGTTTTCAGTTTGTGAAAAGAATTTTGGGGGCTTATTTGACGGTCTAGTATGGTTTTTTGTTCTGTTTCTAATACGTAACTTTTGTTGAAGTCTTGAATGTGATTTCTTCCCAGTTTTTCTTCCTCTAATATTTTGATCAAATGAATAATTGTTTTGTTTACTAATGTATGCTGATTGGTCTAAACTGTATTCAAGAAATCCAGCTTGTCGGAGCCTTCTAAAAAGTATAAAAAGGAAGAAGTCCAGTCCTTTTACTACAATTGTCAAACACTCAACTCAAATGTCAGTCAATACATTTTGATATCTAATGTTTAACACAAACGTATGAAAGCACTAATTGAACTTTATGAACATTACTAAATATATTTTTTTTCATGTTTAACACACTTCA
>NC_068989.1:38125937-38130954 GCF_001194135.2 Octopus bimaculoides | reverse complement strand
TCACACACATATACACAATACAATGTCAATTAGAAGAAATGAAATGCATTAAATATTTGAAAGCTTAGCAATAAATATATAGAAATAAGAATGTAAAACTTTCATTCTATGCTTTTTTTTTGATAAGTGGCAAAATGATGGGTTCTGATAGGCCTTTCCTCAGGTTGTTGATCATATCCTCAGAGGAGATGTTTCTAGTGTTATGCTATTGTGCACATAGTATCATCGTCATTTAGATTTAGCTTCCATGCTGGCATGGATTGCACAATTCAACAGGATCTGCTCAGTTGGAGAACGGCATTGTTATCCAGTGTCTGCTTTGGTATGATTTCTACTGCTGGATGACTATCATTTCACTAACCAATTCACAGAGTGCATCAGGTGTTTATTATGGCACCAACCCTAATAGAGTTAATATGTAATTCACAAAACTAAAGAGCCCATTCACTTGACTAGCAATGTAGTAGAAAGAGAGGTAGCTTTACACAGAGTTGAACAGTTGAAGTACGACACAAACACAAGGGATAGTTCTTTATTCTAACAATAAATTCCTCCTTTCCTTCCACCAGTCTTAGAAGCCCCAAAATTTTGTATGGGTTCTGCCCTTTTCCCTTTATGTCTATAAGCAAAACACAACTCATATGGTTGAGCCAAATACATTCTACAGTAGAATAGACATTGCTATGATGTCACACAGTGGGCTATAACCATAATACATGGTTTCCGATGGAATCTTAACAACATGACTATCCTGCACCTATATATTTATGAACTTTGCAACAACCCTAAATGTACTAACTGTATCTCTATATACACACAGTGGTTTGAATCTTTGTGCATATGTTTGTGTGCTTGCATACAGGCATGTGTATGTGTGCACAAGCACGCATGTGTGTGTGTGAGAGAGAGAGAGAGAGAGAATGCGTCATGTCTGCATTTATGTATTTGAAATTAATTACATTTTCATTTTACTTTATTTGTAAAATTTTTCTGACTTTAAAAAATACTTCAAATACAAACTCAACATACAGAAACATACACTCAAACATACAGAAACAAACTAAATAATCTAGTCTTTAATGTGCAGGCTGTAGCATGGAAATTATTAACCAGACAAGGAAGATTTAATAACTTATAATTTATTTCATCCAAGAAATGTTTCACAAATTTCAAATTTTGCATTATATGTCTATATATATATATTTATATATATATATATAACAAATTTGTGTACATAAGTATATATATATACATATATATACATGTATATGTATGTGTGTGTATATATATATATAGATAGATAGATAGATAGATAGATAGATAGATATGTATGTATATAGATAGATACATAGATGGAAATCAACATATGTAGGTATGTGTGTCTATGAGCATGTTTACATATGCATGTGAATATGTAATGTAATTGCTTTTCTACTTATGTATAAAAACAGTTGTTGTTTGTTTTGTTGTTATCAAAAACTACATTTCAAAGTAATACATTTTAAAAAGATGAAAATTAGAAGACATTTTGAAAATAAGAAGCATGTTATATAATTTTTAAAAATTCATTTTTGTGTCTGACAGTTTTGTCTGACTCATTTTTTAAAAATTTCTACTTATCTACATACACATAGATATAACTACACATAATAGCTGCATTATTTACACATATTTGAAAATACACACACAAACACATGCACACACAAGTACAACAATATCATCATCATTAACGACACCAATGTTCTAATATCCTTTACCTAATACTATATATATATGTATCAGTGTATAAAATAGATCTGGGTTATGTATGATTTTTGTCTTTTATTAGTCTTACAAACATACCTACCTGCATACACACACACACACATACACACACATGTATGTATGTGTGTGTGTATATATATAGATATAGATATATATATATATGTACATACATATATACATATAGATAGATACATTCATACAATCACACATACATACATATACACACATACACACACACACATATACATATATATTTATATATATATATATGTATATATATGTATATTGCACATATATATGCATATATATGAAATATGTATATACATATATATATATATATATATATATATATATATATATATATATATATATATATATATATATATATATATATATATATATACTTTTGTTATTTACACCACCTGTCCTCGTCTGTTGTTATTTTTTGTATATTCTCCCATATATATATATATATATATATATATATATATGAAAGATTTATATATGTGCATAAAAGATTTGATAGATATATAGTTATGGTATATTCTGTTAAGAACATAGTAGAGTAGAGTATAAAGCCCATCCACCTCCAGGTTTGTGTTTGGGCATCTGTCGTGTGTGAATAGACAAATGAAAAAATTGGAATCAGTGAGGAGTACAGATGGACATTTATATTTTAATCACTACAATTGTTTCCATGCAATGTAGTTTTCCAGGCATGCAGGTACTTGATTATGCATGCCTAGAGAACTACATTGTGTGGAAACAATTGTAGTGATTAAAAAATAAATGTCCAGCAATACTCCTTCTTGCTGACTCCAATTTTTTCAATTATGTGTGTGTGTGTGTGTGTATGTGTGTGTGTGCGCGTGCGCGCACGTGTGTGTATATATATATATATATATATATATATATATATATAATGTGTGATGGAAAGTGATATACTGGAAACATGAAGATACAGTTGGTCAGTGATGATTCTGATGATAATACATGGGTTCCAAAACAGATGGCTGCAAACATACATTCACATACATATAAATAGATGTGAATTGAGGAATGTGTGTATGTACGTGTATGTGTGTGAATGTGTGTGTGTGTTTGGTTTTGTGTTTAAGAAGTTTGCTTCCCAACGCATTGTTAATGATGTACTGTTTTGGTGTTTAATATGAGTGTAATGATACATCACTAGTTAGCCGTGCAATCAAAGTTAAATACAACAAAATATTCTTCTAAATATAAGAAGCAGTATCAATTAAATGGTAGCTGTGGTAATAGAGGGAAATGAAGTCTTGTTTGTTTGTTTCTTTTTTAAGCCCCTGTAGCTGTTGGTTATATTTTATATGTTAGAAATAAATTTTGTTCTGATTTTTACATTAACCGCTGCTCACTACTACAAGGTCAACATTGAGATGATATAGAGGAGATAATTGGAAAAAGAAAATATTTCATCAAACAGAAATGAGCCAAAACAGTATTTTTTGTAGAAGAACAATATTTTTGTAAAATCTCTGTGTTCTTTCATTGGCAGTCAATGTTTACCAACTGATGCTAGATATAGAATTTTGCTAAAAATAATCTTAGCAACAACAGGTATACAATAATTTTGAAGTGTTTTATTATATCTGTATGCTTTTGATGTCTTTCAAAGGATATTGGTACTAGGAATGAATCTCAATAGTTAATTTTTAAAGTAACACTTAAGTTGACAAAGATTTTGATCTATTACAATATGAAGCATTACTTGCAAATAGCTTTTCTATTATCTGTGACAAACTGATAAACACATCCCTATAATATATTTAACTAAACCAACACTGATGACTTTATCCTTGCTCCCAGTAAGAAACAGGAATATTGATGATACTATGATAAATATTTTCTATAATAAATGTATTAAGTTTCCAGAAAATATTATTAATCATTTGGTGACATTCTAAATGAAACAAAAGTAACCTGTACTAACATCAGAGTGATTTCATATGATGAAGCACAATGTTTATTTGAGTACGATGACATAAAACTGTTAAGTACAAGGTAGCTTTCATTATGACCAATGAATATTCAAACCAGAGTTGGAACTGAATGAATTCAAACTCAAAATTTCTATAAAAATTAGATGTCATAAAGCATTTGATTAATGTTTGTGCCATTTCTTTTACTGCTTTAAGTAACAATTAGTGAAAATTTTGTATGATTTAGTGAAAGAGAAAGGAAGAATCTATGCTACAATGATTTCTGCAGTCAATGCAATAACAATGTACACTGAATACAGAAATAATAGAAATGTTTATATGTATACATACATATATATATACATATATATATAAATATATATATATGTGTGTGTGTGTGTGTGCGTGTATGTATATGCACATGTATATATATATATTATATATATACAATATATGTGTATAGATATCGGTGCAGGCATGGCTGTGTGGATAGGTGCAGGTGTGGTTGTGTGGTAAGAAACTTGCTTCCCAACCACTCAGTTCTAGGTTCAGACCCACTGTGTGGCACCTTGGGCAAGTCTCTTCTACTATATCAAGCAAAGCCTTGTGAGAGGATTTGGTAGACAGAAACTGAAAGAAGCCTGTCATATATATGTTCATACCTATGTGTGTGTGTCTTTGTGTCTGTATTTGTCCTTCCCCGCATCATCACTTGACAACTGATGTTGGTGTGTTTATGTCTCCATAACTTAGTGATTCCACAAAAAAGACTGATCGAATAAGTACTAGGCTCAAGAAATAAGCCCTGGGGTTGATTTGTTCAACTACAAACCTTCAAGGCAGTGCTTCAGCATAGCTGTAGTCAAATGATTGAAACAAGTACAAGGATCTTTACCGAGACACAACTTTATATATGGATGTACCTGAAGAGACCCAGACTGCAAAACGGATGCAATACATATTCAATCGAATTCCACCCACAAGGAACAGTAGCAGGATGGGTCAAAATGACCATTGTATAAAATAAAGATTAATATCAAATCCAGCTTCTGGTTACTTAAGAAACTATTATCATTACCTAACACTGAGGAGTTCCTGAAGTAGATCCAATGGAAATATACCCCAATTGTGGATGACACCAGGTCGCCCAAACACATATATATGCCTATATAAATATATATGCCTATACATATATAAATATATATGCCTATACATATATAAATATATATATATATACATATATATATATATATATACATATATATATATATATATATATATATATATATATATATATA
>NC_068989.1:38119087-38125801 GCF_001194135.2 Octopus bimaculoides | reverse complement strand
TGTGTGTGTGTGTGTGTGTGTGTGTGTGTGTGTGTGTGTGTGTGTGTGTGCGTGTGTGCACCATCATACAAGCAGTCCCTTTTGTTTCCAGTCTTCCACAAAAACTTGTTGGCCCTTGGAGAATATTACCTTTTTTAGAAACTGGTGAAAGTTAGCAATATGAAGACATTCAACTACAGGACATTTACCTCAATATATCTTATCTGAAGACAAGGAGTAGTGAACATTAAAATAATGATGATAAAGACTATGTTATTTCATTTCAGTTTTAGTTATTAATTTTGCAAGAGGATTAGTTTTTGGTGTAGTAGCATAGAAGTCTTGATTTCAAATCCAGCTTATTGCAATTATCTTACATTTCTAGGTAAGACAGTAAGACAGTTTATAAATGTAATTTCTCTTAGCTGCAAGGAACAGCCATCCTATCATCTGAGAATGATACTTGTGATAAACCTATGTCCTATTTTGCAAAAAAAAAATGCATTTCTCATAAGCTCAATTCCATGAAAATGAAGCTCAATGCTGGCCTTTAAAAGTTCTTTGAAGTTTAGGAAGCATTTACTTCACTCAGTTTTACTTTTGTAAATTAGATTTTGAAATTATTTCTCAACAAAGAAATCATATGGAATGCTCTATCATAGGCTATCACGGCAGATATGGTACATTAGAGTAATGGTAATCAACACTATTAGTTTAATGCATGCATTATTGATTTTTTGGGAAAATTACAAAAGTCATCACCAACTTAAATTAGTCAAATTTGCACAGAAAAAAAAAATTAAAACAACCCCTCAATTTTCTAACATCCACTTAAAATGCTAATTCACCCATTAGTGAGTGTCACTAGTCATATAAAACTATTGAATTAGAGATGGAAACCCATATGTGTGTGTGTGCGTGCGCATGTGTGTGTGTGTGTGTGTGTGTGTGTGTGTGTGTGTGTGTGTGTGTGTGTGTGTGTGTGTGTGTGCAAAAATGTATATATACATGTATGCACACACATACAAAATATGTGTGTATGTGCATATACATGTACGTACATGCATTGGCTATGTGAAAAAATATTTTGAAATCAAAAGGAATGGACATTAGATGAAAAGTACAAAGTGGTGAAAAAGGAAAGAGAGAAATGGTAAAAGAGTGAAAGACAAAGACACACACACACACACACACACACATATATATATATACAGACAGAGGGAGAGAGAGAGAGAAAGGAACAGAGAGGTGGGTATAAAGAAAAGTGTAAACATCTTATTTCAATGCAATTGCAAAATTCTTTCTGCAAGCAATTAAGTTTAAAGCATGTTAGGAATATTTGTGAAACCATGAGTGGCACTTAAAAACTATAACCAGCAAGTCTTTTTTCATAACTAGGACATTTGATCTTTTTTTTTTTTTTTCCTGAAGATGCTTGAGTGTAAATTTGAGAACATTACTGTTTTTTCAAGAAAACTGGGCAACCACATAGAGGCTTCTACATTCAACCAAAGTTATGCTTTTTGTTGTTGAGAATGGTGTCCATCTTCATTATAATAAAGGTCTGCATCAGTTATTATTTAGAATTATTACCCCCACCTACTATGATTTGGAGATCACGTTTCTTTCATATGTTCCATATCACCAACCACCATATAAAATGTACTGGATTCATTTTGTCATAGCAAAAGCACTAGAGAGGTTATCCTTTCCCTGATTATAGAACCTTTTCTATTACACATTGTCTTCATAAATTTGTTTATCAGTACCAGAGGCTTTGTCTCATCCCTGACAAGACTAAAGTCTTGTTTCCCCTGCAGAGAAACTTGTTATTATGGGAGACATCAAAATGTAGACATTTGAGCCAATGTGTCCCTCTGCAGTCTGTGCACTTTACACTGACTGCCATCCTGGATAAATCAGCAATAAAATGCCAAAGGTGAGATTCTAATCTCTGTATGTAAACAAATTAACCAGGAGAATGTTGTTGAATAAAGTGCAGATAGCTCAAGAATACATACACCTGTTGGTAGATTGTCCAAGAGGCAGCAATATTCACTTTCAGTCAGCAATGAAGAACTGGGCAAAAGAAAACATTTATACAACCAGAATTTTTTTTTACCCCTGAAAACCCAAATGTAACTAAATTTAAACTATGAAATATCTTAGAAAGGGCAATGTTTTTTCTTGTTGTCTAGACACAAGTCAGGCCTGATGCATAAAACCTATGATCAAATGCATTTTGACTATGACTACAACATTATCTTTATGCTGGCATTGTGTATCTAGTAATATATTATCCAATGTGTCATTGCCTGTTTTTTACTGTGAGACATAGTATTATGGCTGAATTATAATTTCAACTTCTTTAACTATCTGTAAACAACTTAGTGCTTTAACTACTCAGACACTGCATTGTTATTTCAGCCATTTTAATTTTCCTTTTTTATCTTTCTATTTTTGTAATTTTAAAAAAGAAATTAGATTTTAAATTTTCAGACAAAATCTATTAAAAAAAAATAAAAATAATCTAGAAACATATGAAACTTGTCTGTATTGAAATTGTCTCTGATTATAGTGAACAGGAGGAATAAATTGATAGTTGCCTTGTTTAACATTTCAAATAGTGATTCTTCACAACTTAGAATGTTCTCTGCTAACATTCCAGTACTTAATTACCTTGTAATCATAATACCAACCAAAATTGATAATTTTTCTAATCTTACAGCACCAACAACACCAGCATTATGTATATTGTGCAGTAAAGAAATGGCCTATAAATGATGTTAGTATCTTGCATCTATAAGCTACATGCGGCTTCCAGAGCCAATATGACAGCCTATAACCTCTTATAAAAACTATATAAATTTATATTTATTTTAAATTCAGAAATACAGAGTGAAAACATACATGTATGCACACATATACTCATACATGCACACACAAACATATGCACGTACACGTGTATGGGATACTATTTTGAATAAAATCAAAATAAATTTCCAAGAAAATTTTACATCCATGAAACAATTTACTATTAACAAATCCTGCAGACAATGCCACAGAATTTTCTGTCTTCTTGTGTGTGTGTGTGTCTACATATGTATATACATGCTTACATATATACATATATGTGTGTGTGTGTGTGTGTGTGTGTGTGTGTGTGTGTGTAAAGGTTATTTGCAACCCAATGTGGCAGTCCCGGTTGAGATGAATGCTGCTGTTGTTTAGCCCCATCATCTCCACCTGGCTATACGACACACAATCTGTGTCCTTATACTTTCAAACAGGGGAGTTTAGCACCTCCACCCAGCACAAAGTAGTATCTGTGGACCGCACGGTTTCTGGATTATTTCTCTTCTCCAGTACAGAATAACTGCTTGGCTGAGATGGCGCTGCTAAATCCTCATTTGAAAGTATATATAATTTTCTAAGTGACACACAGTCACTGATCTTATAACTAGAAACATTGTTGTTCCTAAATCTCTCAATGAGAGATATTCAGTAGCCTTACTTTAAAGTAAAGGTTATTTGCCTACCTAATGTGGCAGTCCCAGTTGGGATGAATGCTACTGTTGTTTACCCCCAGGAGACATCGTCTCCAGCTGGCTATATTTTCAAACGAGGATTTAGCAACGCCACCTCAACCAAATATTTATTTTGTGCTGATGAAGAGAAATAACCCTGAATCCGTGCGGGAATTTGATAAAAGCAAGTGAATATGAAACATCATGGAAATTGTTCAAACTGAAGTCCTTCTTGAGTGACACATTTTTCCATTCGAGTCAATACAGAATTATAGATTGTATTTATGGAATTTTAATTTACTGTCGGATGACCTTTGGCCAACCTTGTATATATGTTTATATATTTACACACACACACATATATATATACATGCACACATGTATATGTAAATATATATGTGCATGTGTATTTATATATATATATATATGCGTGTGTGTGTGTATATATATATACATGTGTGTGTGCATGTATGAAATTTATGCACATATGTATGTATAATTTTTAGGTCATGGGAAATTTATGAAAAATTTTAATATTCTATCTACTTTTTGATTTCAATATTTTTTTTTTTTTATTTCTCGTGGTAGATGATGGGGATTGCCATTTAGCTAATCACTTTTTAATACAATTACTATTATCTACTGCAGAATGAAACTTTTTATTACTTTTTCTATAAACTGTGCCATCTCTGAGAAGAACCAAAGATTATATGAAATATAATTAAAAATGAATATCTCAATAAAGTAATTTCCATACTCTTCAGAAGTATTTCCACAGAAACGAAAATATAAACGTGTATATATTTACTGTTTTCAGTTGAACATTATTATTTCTACCACAATTTTCTCTGCTTAAGTTTATAGGCAATTTCTGCAAGTTTAAAAATTAGTCCAAATAGCATATTTGAATATGCATCTGAATGTAATAGAATGCAACTTTGGAATGTTAAACCTTCACACATCACCAACGATGTAGACTAAACCATAAGTCATAAGATATTTGTGACCTGCCGGACACAAGAAAACAATTTCATTTTCTTGGCAGAACGTGTTGCATAGTGTACCAGTAATAATCTTAGTTTTTATCATTTTATTTTTTAAGTCCAACATCTTATTGAACCACTCATATTTACCCTCTACTGACAACATTATACCACATGTTTACCTAAAACAGATCAGCCATTCACATCATATATCCTTACCTACACAATCTTCATGTTCTTTTTCAAGGAAATGTATTTCATAACCAGATACACTCATATTTCTTCATGTTTCATTCGGATTAACATTAAACATTCCTCCCTAATTTCTGCATAAGAAGTTTGAGTCACATGGTATTGAAACACAGGTACTGAATTTCACATTCAGTACACATGTCGTGTTCAACAAACATTTAATCATGAATTGCTTACAGAGGAAACTGCTTGAGCTTTCTCCAACACTTGCTTACATTTTCAGTCTTGAACAGCAGTATCTCCACTCCACTATTGATTGACTTTAGAAACAAATGTTCCATTATGATATCTGCACCAGCTAACATCTTTGGTACCAATACACCTGAGACAGCCTCTGGTTCTATGCTACACGCTTCCTTTAAAAATTCATGTTTTAAGTGGTCTAAATGGAATTTTCCATCAAAATTTCATGTTAATTTATGTTCCAAACATCAGCTTAATTGGGACAAATTTATTTTACTAAATTCTTTGTTCTTTCAAAAATTTATTAAAGCAAAGCAATGTATTTCAGGTGATATATGGCAACAAAAGACTTAATCATATAGTACAATGCATTAAATAAACATTCTGGATTTAGCTCAAATTCTATGATGTGTAAATTTGTTAGAATAGAGTTACTGAGAAGTAGAGCCATCAAAATATAGTGCTGATAGAAATACAAAACTCATCTAAATCTATAAAATAATTGAAAATATTTTAAACATGTCAAATGTATGTAAATATTGCCTAAAGAGGTGCATGTTAGAAGAAAATTCTTTAGTAAGTTTTATGGTATTATCACATGTACTAGCTAATGCACATTTTTACTGGTGATATTAGTAGTATCACTTGTACATTGATAAACTGATACTCTTCATCAGATCAGTTGTTGTTTGAGAAGTGACTCAGTTTATATAGTTTTATCATAGAGAAATGCTTAAATTTGAGTATGGTTTTCAAAATGAATTTCTTATTTGGCTTAGGGACAAATATTGGTAGGAAAAGAATGATTGTTAATTGAATTAATCCCATGATGATATCCTTCTTTATTGACTGAATCAGGAGAGATGAAATGCAAAGAGAGATTTGGTTGAATTTGACCTCAAAATATACAGAAAGACATAACTAAATAATATAAACCATTTTGTTTGCTACTCCACTGCTCTTTTATGATTTAATATTATACATTTACGTATGTACTCACTTGAACAGGTGTGCAGGAATAAACCAATAAGCAAGTAATGAGTTGATTAAGTTTTTACCTTAATTTATCTTTGTTGTGTCTGAAAATGGTTTGTAGTTTTTCTGTTAATAAATATGTGTGCTGGGGAGAGAGAAAGATGTATGAATGAAAAAGTATATGTTTGTGCGAAAGTGAGCAAAAGGTTGTATGTGTAAGAAAAGGAGAAATAGAGAGAGTGAATCTGTGAGGTGGAGAGATAATGAGGGACTGTATACATATACAAGAGAAAGTAAAAGATGAAAGTGAGAGAGTGTGTGAGAGAGAGAGAGAGAGAGAGAATAACACAGCGAAAGAGTGTGTGTGTCTGTGTGCATGCGTGCATGTGTGTGTGATATTAATTTTTTGGTTATGCAGTTCTCCTGCAGCTTTCTCTTGTCTGTTCATTAAGAAAAGACTTTTACTTGACATGACGCTATTTTCTGACATAAGTACATAGATCATTCAGATACTTATTTACATTTTTCATTAAATATTTAATATTTTCTTTGAGATGTTATAAACTTTCAAACAGCAGATCTACATATTTGATAAAGTTTTTCAAGAAGTTGCTGTTATATATATGGGCGCAGGCATTGTTGTGTGGTAAGAAGCTTGGTTCTCAACCACATGGTTCTGGGTTCAGTCCCATTGCATGGCACTTTGGGCAAGTGCCTTCTACTATAGCCCCAGGCTAATCAAAGCCCTGTGAGTGGATTTGGTAGATGGAAACTGAAAGTTGCCCATCATATATATATATATATATATATATATA
>NC_068989.1:38110938-38115938 GCF_001194135.2 Octopus bimaculoides | reverse complement strand
GTTCCCCCAACCAGACCTTTTGTGATGCTCTTAGAACCAGGAACTTTTCAGCACTCCATGCTCATGTTATATATGCTACAAAGTTGCATTACAGTATTTCATCTCATTTCTTCAAAAACAAATCACATCTCAATCAGGAAAAATAGGAATATTACAACATTAGCTAAGTATGCATGGGATTTGAAATAGCAAGTTCCAAATTACAATATCAGTGGGAGCTTAATTGAAAAGAGCAAACTCTAGTCCAACACCAGCAGACGTTATGGACTCCATATAGTGGAAAATAGAACATCACTTACAAAAAGATATCTTTTTGCACTTTGGCAATACTTAAATGTCAAATCAAACACATTTGCTTCTTACTTGTTTGAAAGGGCTACAGTAAGATCATTGCTCCTATAATCCCCTTCATTACATCAACTCTATCTATCCCTCTTCATTCAATCTACACCCTTACAATCCATTGCATTCCTTTACTCATTCTTTCTTCATTTCTTATCATCTTATCTCTTTCCTCCAACCTCCATTGTCCAAGATATTAGCAGAGATAACATACAAATTTTTGCACCTGCACAAACATTTTGTAATTAGTAGAAAAATTGTTTTTTTTTTTCTCTCTCCTAGCAATCCATGCAGAAATGCCTACAATAGCCTCAGGCCAATGAAGACCTTGTGAGTGCATCTGGTATACATACACACACACACACACACACACACACACACACACACACACACACACCAATCTTGAGAAATTAGGCTTCTCAAAACCAGAAAGGAGAAAGCTAATTTGAAGGCTACAGATCCAATCCATCACTGGAACTGTAAAAGTCTGTAAAACTTTCCAGAAGTTTATCATTTAAATATATATGAGCATGTTTAGATATATAACTCTATGCATGAGAATACAAACATAAAACATACAAATCTGTGCATGTACATACATACATACAAACAAAAATACCCTATTGTTGATGTTGAAATTCCAATGAAGGAGCCTTGGATCTAGGTTAAAAACCGGTTCTTTCTCTATTGGCAAGAAATCTTGAAATAAACTGAATAATGACATACATACATGCATTCATACTTACATACATAACTGCATACATACACTCACATATATATCTGCACATGGATATATGTATATGTAAACATGCACATACATATATAGATGCATGTATGTATATATGTATATGTATTGCTGCCACATAAAAAACACCTGTACTGTTGCCATGTAAATGCACCCATACTGGTGCTGCATAAAAGCACCAGTACATTTTGTAAAGTGATTACCATTAAGAAGGGCATCCAACCATCAAAACCATGCCAAAGCAGACATGGAGCCTGGGCAGTTCTTCAGCTGGCCAGCTCCTGTTAAACAATCCAACCCACACCAGCAGTATGGACAGTAAATAATGACAATGATGATGATGATGATGTCCTCACATCCAAAAATTAAGTCAAGATATTGACATTCTCTGCTAACAAATCATCTCAAAGCTCAGCAACTTTAAAGTTGTGTGGAATAGTAAATCAATTATTTGATAAATAGTTACAGGTTAGTGACAGGAAGGGCATTCAGTTGTAAAACATTGCCTCCATGCATATTACTCCAAAGCATGCTAGCATGGAGAAATGGAAAACAACCAAAGGAACAAATGTGCGTGTTTGTGTGTTTATTAGTGTGTGAGGTGTTTATGTATGTGTGTGTATATTATATAAATATGTATAGTCAATCACTTTTTAATCAGCTTTTTAAAATATATCCCGTTTCTACACAGCAACAATATAAAAATGTATAATATTCATGTTTGTTATCATTTTGTTGTTGGCACTCCGTCGCTTACGACGTCGAGGGTTCCAAGTGATCCGATCAACGGAACAGCCTGCTCGTGAAATTAATGTGCAAGTGGCTGAGCACTCCACAGACACGTGTACCCTTAACGTAGTTCTCAGGTATATTCAGCATGACACAGTGTGACAAGGCTGACCCTTTGAATTACAGGCACAACAGAAACAGGAAGTAAAAGTGAGAGGAAGTTGTGGTGAAAGAGTTCGCCACCATCCCCTGCCAGAGCCTTGTGGAGCTTTTAGGTGTTTTAACTCAATAAACACTCACAACGCCCGGTCTGGGAATCGAAACCGTGAGTCCGCTGCCCTAACCACTGGGCCATTGCGCCTCCACGTGTTTGTTATCATAACAATCACACTTCCAGAAATTTATATTTTGAACCCTTTTCTAGAACAATCTACCATCGTCTATATGACACAACCTTAAAATTTAATGCACACACATTCTTTGACAAGCTACATATTACATATTTATATAACAATCATATTTATGAAAAGCAATCACCTTCATTTAAAAAGTGCTAACTTATTTAGATTTTTTCTTACTCAAACTGTCAATTTAAGGTCAATTCATTTTTCCCTGTCTAATCAATGTTATGCTGTCTCATATTTGACTTAAATAAGAAAATAATGTTCTTCATTTTTAACACCAAAGAGACATCAGTAGTACATCAGACCTTATCAATACTTTTGCCTATGTAAATATTGTACTTATAAGTCTCGCTGGCTGCATTTTATCAGGATGCCCTACTCAGTACTCTGCCCCTTATTATTTGCTATCTACTGCACAATCCAACATGGACCCACCTTTGCTACTCAGCAAATCTGCTACTCTCATCATTCTACTACAAGTCCATCTAACCTAAAGCTTATCTCCACCACTTTGTAATTTGTACTCTTTTGCAGACATGACATATACATAGAATTTTTATTTCCATCACAACTATTTCATCTATTGTAATGATAAATTGTCATTCTTTTGTACAAATTAATATAACTCTTTGAATTATAATACTTTGTTACATATTCATACAAGTATCTGTTCTACACACAAATATAATGCTAATTCTGTTCTGATCTAAATATGTTAATTTTATATGAATACTTATATTATAACCATTATTGTCTATTATACTATCTATACTTGCATTTTTTCTTTCTGTAGAATAAGTAAAGATTTTATCCTTCTTTATGTGTTCAGCTAACAAATGAACTTACCACAGTAATTTAGACCCTTTACATATAAAAAGAAAAAGAAAAAGAATATTGAAGATTCACTTCATAGTAAATATAAATACTGGTATACTAGGATATGGACTCACTATCTTACCTAAAATATGTGATGCTGAAATTCTGTTTTCTTCACTGTGCCTATTAGGATGTAATATGGTTGATTGGAATGGTCTTAGCAATTTGCTACAACCACTATATGCTAGACATGTGGTAGATAGTTGGGTTACTGGAAATGAGCATTGAAAGAAGAACAATAAATGTAGTAAAAATTAAAATTGAACTAGAATAACACAGCTTAAAGATTGAAGATAGCAGCTGCATATTATAGTATATTTGCTTATCAGTCGATAATATTGTACTGTTTCAGTAAAGGAGTTGAAATGCTCGTGAATAACCAACACATGCAGTGCATCAGATGTTTCTGTTAATATGAAAACAAATTCTACAACCACTAAACAAAGTTATTGTTGTTGTTATTCAGATAGGATTTGATTAGATAGGATCTGATTGAGCAGGACTATTTTCAAAACTAAGGATTACATAGTTCAATCTATTCCTCCTTTCTTTTAAGATGCTGTAGTGAAATTTGAGTGATATTTGGCTGCTATTTCTTTAGCAGATCCAGCCACCATGGAAAGGTTTTGTTGACTTTAAGCAATGTTTGATCAGATGGTGTCATTGTGACAGGTTCAGTATATTCAACAATTTGTTATCTTTCCTATTGATTACAATTAGAGGTAGATAGTATGAATCAGTGTTTAGGTAACATAGGACCTTTGATTTCTCATGATCTCTTAAATCTGCTATAAGATGTTGGCAGTCTAATATACTATTACAAAAGATGTTAAAGTTGCATATAGTTTAGTGTATGTATTTGGGAGAGAAAAAAACTTAACTTAATATTTTAATAACTGGGGGGGAAACAGTTCTTCCTATTCTGTACGTGTGTGTGTGTGTGTGTGTGGATTAGTGTATTAGAATATTGTGTGTTAGAGTAAATAGGCACTGCTGGAGATAAAAGGAGTATAAGAAATATTCATACCAAGCTTACTACATTTTTGACTATTGTTATTTTGTCGGTTATCGAAGAGTTCAGTCACCTCAGAGAACAACATTTCCATAAGATAACTCTTAATATCTGGTGGGAGAACAATGGACCGACATTAATGCATGAAGAATAACCCTCAATAGATGCCATTATTTGTATATAAATACCAAAGTAAATCAGACTAACTGGAAATTAAAGTGCTTCCTCAACCCCTAACCAATTTAATCAGTTTTTGCCTTATAGTTAAAAAAATAATGGTAGCAATAATAATAATGATGATGATGATGATGATGATAATGATCATAATAATAATAATAATAATAATAATAATAATAATAATAATAGCTACAGCTATAATTTGAAGCAGAAATACTGCACTGAATCAAGTACCATCATCATCATCATTGTCATCTTCATTGTAAAATATGTTTTCCACTGTATTTCATATAGTTTTATGTAGTTATTTTTGTAAAATATTCAGAGTTTTATCTAGTCTATATATTTTAGATATATATATACACACACACACACATACTCACATGTGTACACATTCTTTCTTCCTTTCAAAATCAATAAGGAAGCAAAAGAAAATCAATTATGATTGGGTAATTATAGCAAGGGAAAGTTTTGAAGGTGAATTGTGAAATTCCGCTTTAAAATTTTTTCCCCTCACCTAAGGGCTAATTATGGTATGATGTCTTCTTGAATGGAAAAGAGATGTATGAAAACAACAATACAGATTTATCAGTAAAAGTGATGCATATATATATGTATATAATGATTGTATATAGCTACAGAGAGGAGGAGGGGTGGGGGAAGGGGAGAAAGGGGAGAGGAAGAGCAGCAGGAAGAGGAGGAGGAGGAAGAAGAG
>NC_068989.1:38108835-38110928 GCF_001194135.2 Octopus bimaculoides | reverse complement strand
GAAGAAGAGGGTGAAGTAGGGGGAAGAGGGATGATGATGATGAGGAGGAGGAGGAGGAGGTGGAGGAGGATAAACTAAAAGGTATATGAACAGAACCAAAAACTGATTCAAAGATAGAAAGAAACAAAGAGAAAATGAGATTCGCATGAAGAGTGAGTGTAAGAGAGAAAGAGAGAAAGAAAGACAGATGGACAGGCAGAGACAAACACAGAGTAAGACAGAGAAAGAGAGAGACAAACATAGAGTAAGACAGAGAAAGAGAGAGACAAATATAGAGTAAGACAGAGAAAGAGAGAGACAAACATAGAGTAAGACAGAGAGAGAAAGATAGATAGACAAACACTGAATAAGATACACAGACAGACAAACACAGTGAGAGAGAGAGTTTTGAAATATTTTCTTTGTTCTTTGAAAACAATGGACAGTCTAGACATGTTTCTCCAACTTTTGCTTCCCCTAATATTTTAACTGTTAACAGTAGTAGTAAAGTAATCACAGCCCCCACTCTTCAACCGATGTCTATCTTGCTGTACACACATAATCCAATTGTAAACGTGTTTCTGTAATTTTTCAGTTCCACAGAAATCTATCCATCAAGAAATCCCTTCAAAGCAATGTTTGTTTTTTCCCAAACTACAAATGTGTAGCAATTCAAAGCAAACATCTATTGAAGGAACTTCATCTAATTATTCATATCCAACAATCAAAGCATGTCTAAAAGATGGCTATGTCCACCACAACCCACTCTCCCACACATTGTATTATATAAAGCACCAGTTTATTACTTTATTCATCAGATACATGATCAAAAACACTCCAGCTATGCCTATTTCAGTATCACTTTCCAGCAATAGCATATAGGACTACATTATCAACGTTTTGTCTTTTTTAAGACAGTACAGTGTAACTTGACAGAAATTTCAGGGTTATTTCTAGCAGGTTGAATGACCTGGCAGCAGCTCTCCTTGTTGGTTAGCTATTACTTATTCTAATGACATGGGAAAGTCAACTTTGCCTTTGAAATTCTACATTACTGATATAACACTCTTTTTATTATTACTTTCATGCATAGTGAGATAAAAAATAAAGTTATTTGCTCGACAGGTAAAATTATCCTGGGAATTAAATTGAACAGAACAACTTGACTGAGTATAATAAGTTCAGACTTTAAAACACTATATTAATCTGTGATCAATAATCTAGCTCAGGGCTACATATATGTGTGTGTATCTGTATGTGCATATATATACATACACACATATATATAAGTATTATGCTTCCGTCCATATATATATATATATATATATATATATATATATATATACACAGGTGAGTTTAAGTGATAAAATATAAGAAACTGAAACTGTCAGTTTGATCAAGCAAAATTCCAACTTCTATTATTTTTCACTTCTGAAATGGTCCATTACAACATAGCTTTTGTCATACACTGCCAATTATTTCTGGTCAAATACCTAAAAGATGAAAGCATATAAATTACATGCATATGAATTACACACACACAGACACACACTTATGCACAAACACATACATAAACATACAAATACATATATCAATCATAAGGGCATATGAATATGCCTGCCTGCTAGAAATAAGAGCTAAAATTCTCACTTAAACCACCAATAATAACACTGAAAATAGTGACAGAGCTCCTGCGAAAACTTATTGGGGCAAGCAAAAGCGAAACCGTCAATGGCACCTGTGCCCAGCATCGCCTTCCTAGCACTTGTGTCAGATGGCACGTGTAAAGACATTCGAATGAGATCGTTGCCAGTGCCACCGAACTGGCTCCTGTGCAGGTGGCACGTAAAATGCACCACTTGAGCTTGGCAGTTGCCAGTACCACCTGACTGGCCTTCGTGCCGGTGGCACGTAAAAGCACCTACTACACTCTCGGAGTGGTTGGCGTTAGGAAGGGCATCCAGCTGTAGAAACTCTGCCAAATCAGATTGGAGCCTGGTGTAGCCATCTGGTTTCACCAGTCCTCAGTCAAATCGTCCAACCCATGCTAGCATGGAAAGCAGACATTAAACGACGTTATATATTTTTAATAAAGGGTAAAATCAATGATAATT